>NW_027035772.1:0-2500 GCF_034236695.1 Oncorhynchus nerka
GAGGAGAGCGGTGCTGTGTCAGGTTGAGGAGAAACGGTGCTGTGTGAGTGTGTCAGGTTGAGAAGAAGCGGTGCTGCAATGTGTCAGGTTGAGAGAAGCGGTGCTGTGTCCAGGTTAAGGGAAGAAGCAGTGCTGTGTCAGGTTGAGGAAAACGGTGCTGTGTCAGGTTGGGAGAACGGTGCTGTGTGTCAGGTTGGAGAACGGTGCTGTGTGTCAGGTTGAGAGAAGGGTGCTGTGTGTCTCAGGTTGAGGGAGAACGGTGCTGTGTCAGGTTGAGAGAAGCGGTGCTGTGTCAGGTTGAGGAGAACGGTGCTGTGTCAGGTTGAGGAGAACGATTGCTGTGTGTCAGGTTGAGGAGAAGCGGTGCTGTGTCAGGTTGGGAGAACAGTGGTTGAGGTTGAGAACGGTGCTGTGTGAGTGTGTCAGGTTGAGAGGAAGCGGTGCTGCTGTGTGTCAGGTTGAGGAGAGCTGTGTGATTACTGTGCTGTGTCAGGTTGAGGAAAACGGTGCTGTGTGTCAGGTTGAGAGAAACGGTGCTGTGTGTCAGGTTGAGGAGAAGCAGTGCTGTGTGTTAGTTGAGGAGAAGCAGTGCTGTGTCCAGGTTGAGAGAGCGGTGCTGTGTCAGGTTGAGGAGAACGGTGCTGTGTCAGGTTGAGGAGAACAGTGCTGTGTGTTGAGAGAAACGGTGCTGTGTGAGGTTGAGGAGAACGGTGCTGTGTGAGTGTGTCAGGTTGAGGAGAACGGTGCTGTGTCAGGTTGAAGTTGAGAGAACGGTGCTGTGTGTCAGGTTGAGGAGAAACGGTGCTGTGGAGGTGTGTCAGGTTGAGGAGAACGGTGCTGTGTCAGGTTGAGGAGAACGGTGCTGTGTTGAGGAAAACGGTGCTGTCAGGTTAGGGAAACGGTGCTGTGTGTGTCAGGTTGAGGAGAACGGTGCTGTGTGAGGTTGAGGAGAAACGGTGCTGTGTCAGGTTGAGTGTCAGGTTGGGAAGAAACGGTGCTGTGTGTCAGGTTAGGAGAAGCAGTGCTGTGTGAGGTTAAGGGAGAAGCAGTGCTGTGTCAGGTTGAGAGAAGCAGTGCTTTGTGTGAGTGTGTCAGGTTGAGGGAGAAGCAGTGCTGTGTGTCAGGTTGAGAACGGTGCTGTGTGAGTGTGTTAGGTTGAAGAGAAGCAGTGCTGTGTCAGAGTTAGGGAAGAAGCAGTGCTAATGTGAAATTAATGGTAGAGTTGAGAGAAGCAGTGCTGTGTCAGGTTGAGAGAACGGTGCTGTGTCAGGTTGAGGAGAACGGTGCTGTGTGTCAGGATGAGGAGAACGGGTGCTGTGTGTCAGGTTGAGGAGAACGGTGCTGTGTGTGATCGTGGAAGAGCAACAACAGCAAATTAGAATTTAATGAACATGTTTCTGTCTGAGCTGGTTAGGGTCCCAGCCCTGTACAGGGACACAACACGTCCCCTCTGACCCCATAACAGTCCCATCTGACCCCAAAACAGTCCCATCTGACCCCAAAACAGTCCCATCTGACCCCAAAACAGTCCCATCTGACCCCAGAACAGTCCCATCTGACCCCAGAACAGTCCCTCCTGTAGTCCCATCTGACCCCAGAACAGTCACCGCTGACCCCAGAACAGTCCCATCTAACCCCAGAACAGTCCCATCTGACCCCAGAACAGTCCCATCTGACCCCAGAACAGTCCCTCCTGTTGTCCCATCTAACCCCAGAACAGTCCCATCTGACCCCAGAACAGTCCCATCTGACCCCAAAACAGTCCCATCTGACCCCAGAACAGTCCCATCTGACCCCAAAACAGTCCCATCTGACCCCAAAACAGTCCCATCTGCCCCCAAAACAGTCCCATCTGACCCCAAAACAGTCCCATCTGACCCCAGAACAGTCCCATCTGACCCCAGAACAGTCCCACCTCAGACCCCAAAACAGACCCATCTGACCCAAGAACAGACCCATCTGACCCAAGAACAGTCCCTCCTGTTGTCCCATCGACCCCAGAACAGTCCCTCCTGTTGTCCCATCTGACCCCAAAACAGTCCCTTCTGACCCCCCAAAACAGTCCCTTCTGACCCCAAAACAGTCCCATCTAACCCCCAAACAGTCCCATCTAACCCCAAAACAGTCCCTCCTGTTGTCCCATCTGACCATAACAGTCCCTCCTAGTCCCATCTGACCCCAGAACAGTCCCTCCTGTTGTCCCATCTAACCCCAGAACAGTCCCATCTGACCCCATAACAGTCCCTCCTGTAGTCCCATCTGACCCCAGAACAGTCCCTCCTGTTGTCCCATCTGACCCCAGAACAGTCCCATCTGACCCCAGAACAGTCCCATCTGACCCCAGAACAGTCCCTCCTGTTGTCCCATCTGACCCCAGAACAGTCCCATCTGACCCCAGAACAGTCCCATCTGACCCCAGAACAGTCCCTCCTTTAATTTCTGTCACTAGTCAGATTAAAGGCTGTGGAGGTCGGAGAGGGCGTGTGTGTCTCCTCTCTTT
>NW_027035772.1:5000-11589 GCF_034236695.1 Oncorhynchus nerka
GAAGGAGTGTAGGACGTTGTGGTAGCAGGTCTGAACTACGAGGGAAGGACGTTGTGGTAGCAGGTCTGAACTACGAGGGAAGGAGAACGGAGGACGTTGTGGTAGCAGGTCTGAACTACGAGGGAAGGACGTTGTGGTAGCAGGTCTGAACTACGAGGGAAGGAGAACGGAGGACGTTGTGGTAGCAGGTCTGAACTACGAGGGAAGGAGTGTAGGACGTTGTGGTAGCAGGTCTGAACTGCGAGAGAAGGAGGGAAGGACGTTGTGGTAGCAGGTCTGAACTACGAGGGAAGGACGTTGTGGTAGCAGGTCTGAACTACGAGGGAAGGAGGGAAGGACGTTGTGGTAGCAGGTCTGAACTACGAGGGAAGGAGGGAAGGACGTTGTGGTAGCAGGTCTGAACTACGAGGGAAGGAGAACGGAGGACGTTGTGGTAGCAGGTCTGAACTACGAGGGAAGGACGTTGTGGTAGCAGGTCTGAACTACGAGGGAAGGAGGGAAGGACGTTGTGGTAGCAGGTCTGAACTACGAGGGAAGGAGAACGGAGGACGTTGTGGTAGCAGGTCTGAACTACGAGGGAAGGAGAACGGAGGACGTTGTGGTAGCAGGTCTGAACTACGAGGGAAGGAGTGTAGGACGTTGTGGTAGCAGGTCTGAACTACGAGGGAAGGAGTGAAGGACGTTGTGGTAGCAGGTCTGAACTACGAGGGAAGGAGTGTAGGACGTTGTGGTAGCAGGTCTGAACTACGAGGGAAGGAGTGAAGGACGTTGTGGTAGCAGGTCTGAACTACGAGGGAAGGAGAACGGAGGACGTTGTGGTAGCAGGTCTGAACTACGAGGGAAGGAGAACGGAGGACGTTGTGGTAGCAGGTCTGAACTACGAGGGAAGGAGTGAAGGACGTTGTGGTAGCAGGTCTGAACTACGAGGGAAGGACGTTGTGGTAGCAGGTCTGAACTACGAGGGAAGGAGGGAAGGACGTTGTGGTAGCAGGTCTGAACTACGAGGGAAGGAGGGAAGGACGTTGTGGTAGCAGGTCTGAACTACGAGGGAAGGAGTGTAGGACGTTGTGGTAGCAGGTCTGAACTACGAGGGAAGGAGTGTAGGACGTTGTGGTAGCAGGTCTGAACTACGAGGGAAGGACGTTGTGGTAGCAGGTCTGAACTACGAGGGAAGGAGAACGGAGGACGTTGTGGTAGCAGGTCTGAACTACGAGGGAAGGAGTGTAGGACGTTGTGGTAGCAGGTCTGAACTACGAGGAAGGAGTGTAGGACGCCAGGTAGCAGGTCTGAACTACGAGGAAGGAGTGAAGGACGTTGTGGTAGCAGGTCTGGAACTACGGGGAAGGAGTGTAGGACGTTGTGGTAGCAGGTCTGAACTACGAGGGAAGGAGTGAAGGACGTTGTGGTAGCAGGTCTGAACTACGAGGGAAGGAGTGTAGGACGTTGTGGTAGCAGGTCTGAACTACGAGGGAAGGAGAACGGAGGACGTTGTGGTAGCAGGTCTGAACTACGAGGGAAGGAGAACGAAGGCCCAAAGCCATGGCAGGTGACACAGTCGTGGCCAAAAGTTTTGAGAATGACACAAATATTAATTTACAGAAAGGACCCAAAATATTGATGTATTTTTCCCCGAGCCACTTAGTTATCACTGTTGCCTTATGGCAAGGTGCTCCATCATGCTGGAAAAGGCATTGTTCATCACCAAACTGTTCCTGGATGGTTGGGAGAAGTTGCTCTCGGAGGATGTGTTGGTACCATTCTTTATTCATGGCTGTGTTCTTGGGCAAAATTGTGAGTGAGCCCACTCCCTTGGTTGAGAAGCAACCCCACACATGAATGGTCTCAGGATGCTTTACTGTTGGCATGACACAGGACTGATGGTAGCGCTCACCTTGTCTTCCGGACAAGCTTTTTCTGATGCCCCAAAAAAATCGGAAAAGAGGATTCATCAGAGAAAATGACTTTACCCCAGTCCTCAGCAACTCCTGTACCTTTACAGAATATCAGTCTCCCTGATGTTTTTCCTGGAGAGAAGTGGCTTCTTTGCTGCCCTTCTTGACAGGACTAGAGAACCCAGGGGGGAGGGAGGGGAGAGACAGAACTAGAGAGCAATGGAGAGAAGCAGCACCAGCAGTCCTGACACATGGCCCACATTCACAGCCGTCCGCCTGCCTGCCCTCCTCCCCTCCTCCCCTGTCCTCTCATCCCCCTCATACAGCTTCTTCCTTCCTCTCCTTCCTTCCTCTCCTCTCCTCTCCCTCCTCCTTCCTCCTCTCCTCTCCTCCCTCCTCCTCCTCCTCCTCCCCTCTCCTCTCCTTCCTCCCTCCCTCCTCCTCCTGCCCTCTCTCCCTCCTCCCTGTCCTCTCATCCCTCATACAGCTTCTCCTTCCTCCTCTTCTCCTCCCATGTCACTGCTGCTCTTCAGATAAAAAGCCCCTTTGTTTCCCAGGAGGGGGAGGGAGAGAGGAAGGAGGAGAGAGGAAGGGAGAAAGGAAGGAGGGAGAAAGGAAGGAGGGGAGGAGGGGAGGAAGGAGGGAGAAAGGGAGGGAGAGAGGGGAGGGAGAAAGGAGAAGGGGAGGGAGAAAGGGAGAGGGAGAGAGGAAGGGAGGGAGAGAGAAAGGAAGGGAGGGAGAGAGGGAGGGAGAAGAAAGGAAGGGAGGGAGAGAGGAAGGAGGGAGAAAGGAAGGGAGGAGAGGGGAGGGAGGGAAGGGAGGAGAAAGGAAGGGGAAAGGAAGGAGGAGAGGGAGGGAGGGAGAGAGGAAGGGGAGGGAGAAAGGAGGGAGAGAGGAAGGGAGGGAGAGGAAAGGAAAGGAAGAGAAAGGAAGGAGGAGAGGAAGGGAGGGAGAAAGGGAGGGGAGAAAGGAAGGGGAGGGAGAGAGGAAGGGAGGGGAAAGGAAGGGAGGGAGAAAGGAAGGGAGGGAGAAAGGAAGGGGAGGGAGAGAGGAAGGGAGGGAGAGAGGAAGGGAGGGAGAAAGGGAGGAGAGAGGAAGGGAGGAGAGGGAGGGAGGGAGAGGAAGGGAGGGAGAAAGGGAGGGAGAGAGGAAGGGAGGGAGAGAGGAAGGGAGGGAGAGAGAAAGGAAGGGAGGAGAGAGGAAGGAGGAGAGAGAGGAAGGGAGAGAAAGGAAGGGAGGGGAGAGAGGAAGAGGAGGGAGGGAGAGGAAGGGGAGGGAGGGAGAAAGGAAGGGAGGGGAGAGAAGGAAGGAAGGGGGTCTCTAGGCTGCACTGCCACGATGCAACCCATCATTTAACATGGAAAAGAGGACTTCCCCATGGCCTGCCATCCCTTGGCCTGTCATCCCCTTGGCCTGTCATCCCCTTGGCCTGTCATGTCCCCCCTGGCCTGTCATCTCCCCCTTGGCCTGTCATCTCCCCTTGGCTTGGCCTGTCATCTCCCCCTTGGCCTGTCATCTCCCTTGGCCTGTCATCTCCCCTTGGCCTGTCATCTCCCCCTTGGCCTGCTTCATTCCCCCTTGGCCTGTCATCTCCTTGGCCCCTGTCATCTCCCCTTGGCCTGTCATCTCCCCTTGGCCTGTCATCTCCCTGGCCTGTCATCTCCCCCTGGCCTGTCATCCCCCTTGGCCTGTCATCCCCTTGGCCTGTCATCTCCCTGGCCTGTCATCCCCCTGGCCTGTCATCTCCCCCTTGACCTGTCATCCCCTTGGCCTGTCATCTCCCCTTGGCCTGTCATCTCCCCCACCCGGCCTGTCATCTCCCCTTGGCCTGTCATCTCCCCCTGGCCTGTCATCCCCCTGGCTGTCATCCCCCTGGCCTGTCATCCCCCTTGGCCTGTCATCCCCCTGGCCTGTCATCTCCCCTGGCCTGTCATCCCCCTGGCCTGTCATCTCCCCCTGGCCTGTCATCCCCCTGGCCTGTCATCCTGGCCTGTCATCTCCCCCTGGCCTGTCATCTCCCCTGGCCTGTCATCTCCCCCTTGGCCATGTCATCTCCCCCTGGCCTGTCATCTCCCCTGGCCCTGTCATCTCCCCCCTGGCCTGTCATCCCCCTGGCCTGTCATCCCCCCTTGGCCTGTCATCTCCCCTTGGCCTGTCATCCCCCTGGCCCTGTATCATCTCCCCCTTGGCCTGTCATCTCCCCCTTGGCCTGTCATCTCCCCCTGGCCTGTCATCTCCCCCTTGGCCTGTCATCCCCCTTGGCCTGTCATCTCCCACTGGCCTGGCTTTGCTTCAGTGCTCAAACACAGGGTCATCGGAGTCCACTACAGTGTCTGTGTCTGTGTAGTCCACTACAGTGAGCGTGTCTGTGTAGTCCACTACAGTGAGCGTGTCTGTGTAGTCCACTACAGTGAGCGTGTCTGTGTAGTCCACTACAGTGTCTGTGTAGTCCACTACAGTGTCTGTGGAGTCCACTACAGTGAGCGTGTCTGTGTAGTCCACTACAGTGAGCGTGTCTGTGTAGTCCACTACAGTGAGCGTGTCTGTGTAGTCCACTACAGTGAGCGTGTCTGTGCCATATTTATACACACAGTTGAAGTCAGAAGTTTACATACACCTAAGCTGGAAACATTTCAACTCAGTTTGTCCCAATTCCTGACATTTAATCCCAGTAAATAACCATTCCTGACATTTAATCCCAGTAAAAAGTCAGTTAGGATCACTACTTTATTTTAAGAATGCGAAATGTCAGAATAATAGTAGAGAGAATGATTTATTTCAGCTTTTATTTCTTTCATCACATTCCCAGTGGGTCAGAAGTTTACATACACTTAATTAGTATTTGGTAGCATTGCTTTTAAATTGTTTACCTTGGGTCAAATGTTTCGGGTAGCCTTCCACAAGCTTCCCACAATAAGTTGGGTGAATTTTAGCCCATTCCTCCTGACAGCTGGGTAACGGAGTCAGGTTTGTAGGCCTCCTTGCTCGCACACGCCTTTTCAGTTCTGCCCACAAATGTTCTATAATATTGAGGTCAGGGATTTGTGATGGCCACTCCAATACCTTGACTTTGTTGTCCTAAAGCCATTTTGCCACAACTTTGCTTGCAAGTATGCTTGGAGTCATTCTCTATTTGGAAGACCTATTTGCGACCAAGATTTAACTTCCTGACTGATGTCTTGAGATGTTGCTTCAATATATCCTCAGAAATATCCATCCTCATGATGCCATCTATTTTGTGAAGTGCACCAGTCCCTCCTGCAGCAAAGCACCCCAACAACATGATGCTGCCACCCCCACAACATGATGCTGCCACCCCCACAACATGATGCTGCCACCCCCGTGCTTCACGGTTGGGATAATGTTCTTTGGCTTGCAAGCCTCCCCCTTTTTCCTCCTAACATAACGATGGTCATTATGGCCATCATTATAGTTCTATTTTTGTTTTCATCAGACCAGAGGAAAGAACGATCTTTGTCCCCATGTGCAATTGTAGTCAGGCTTTTTTTATGGCGGTTTGGTGCTGAGCGGCCTTTCAGGTTATGTAGGACTATATTAGGTTGTCGAAATAGTACTCGTTTTACTGTAGATATAGATACATTTGTACCCGTTTCCTCCAGCATCTTCACAAGGTCCTTTGCTGTTATTCTGGGATTGATTTACACTTTTCGCACCAAAGTACGTTCATCTCTAGGAGACAGAATGAGTCTCCTTCCTGAGCGGTTTGACGGCTGCGTGGTCCCCTGGTGTTTATACTTGCATACTATTGTTTGTACGTGGTACCTTCAGGCGTTTGGAAATTGCTCCCAAGGATGAACCAGACTTGTGGAGGTCTACCATTTTTTGGGGGCTGATTTCTTTTGATTTTCCCATGATGTCAAACAAAGAGGCACCGAGTTTGAAGGTAGGCCTTGAAATACATCCACAGGAACACCTCCAATTGACTCATGTCGATTTATGAATTATGTCGATTAGCCTATCAGAGGCTTCTAAAGCCATGACATCGTCTTCTGGAATTTTCCAAGTTGTTTAAAGGCAGTCAACTTGGTGTATGTAAACTCCTGACCCATTGGAATTATAAGTGAAATAATCTGTAAACAATAGTTGTCAAAATGACTTGTCATACACAAAGTAGATGTCTTAACCAACTTGCCAAAACTATAGTTTGTTAACAACAAATGTGTGGAGTGGTTGAAAATCGAGTTTTAATGACTACAACCTAAGTGTCTGTAAACTTCCGACTTCAACTGTGTGTGTGTGTATACACACACCTTGGGGGTGTGTCTCTGTGTTATCCGTTTCTAAGGCAACACTTCCTTCTACACTACTGGGTCAATATGTCCAGGACAAGGTAGACATTTATGAAGGACAGATGTCTTTGTTTTGAATACAATATAATATAATAATATTAATAATAATAATAAATAATGAATAATATATTAATCTAAGTAGTTCTTTTGACTTTTAGAACTTCTATAAAAAAAATATATAAAAATACCATCAATGAAGAAGGCTTCAAAGTGCTGATCAGTATGTAAACTCAGCAAAAAAAGAAACCCATTTTCAGGATTCTCACTTACAAAGATAATTCGTAAAAATCCAAATAACTTCACAGATCTTCATTGTAAAGGATTTAAACACTGTTTCCCATGCTTGTTCAATGAACCATAAACAATTAATGAACATGCACCTGTGGA
>NW_027035773.1:0-11590 GCF_034236695.1 Oncorhynchus nerka
TAACTACTGTCCATACTGTCTGTACACACCATCCATATAACTACTGTCCATACTGTCTGTACACACCATCCAAACTAACTTGTTATGTCTGTACACACCATCTATACTGTTTATACACACCATCCATATAACTACTGTTCATACTGTCTGTACACACCATCCAATATAACTACTGTCCATACTGTCTATACACACCATCCTATAAAACTACTGTCTATACACCCAACCAAAATATACTACTGTCTATGACACACCATCCTATATAACTATATACACACCATCCAATATAACTACTGTCCATACTGTTTATACACACCATCCAATATAACTACTGTCCATACTATACACCATCCAATATAACTACTGTCCATACTGTCTATACACACCATCCAATATAACTACTGTCCATACTGTCCATACACACCATCCAATATAATACTGTCTATACACACCATCCAATATAACTACTGTCTATACACACCATCCAATATAACTACTGTCCATACTGTTTATACACACCATCCTATAACTACTGTCCATATATACACACCATCCTATATAACTACTGTCCATACTGTCTGTACACACCATCCAATATAACTACTGTCCATACTGTCTATACACCATCCAATATAACTACTGTCCATACTGTCTATACACACCATCCAATATAACTACTGTCCATACTGTCTGTACACACCATCCAATATAACTACTGTCCATACTGTCTATACACACCATCCAATATAACTACTGTCCATACTGTCTATACACACCATCCAATATAACTACATACTGTCCATACTGTTTATACACACCATCCAATATAACTACTGTCCATACTGTCTATACACACCATCCAATATAACTACTGTCCATACTGTCTATACACACCATCCGATATAACTACTTATTTTTTTCCATACTGTTATACTGTCTATACACACCATCCAATATAACTACTGTCCATACTGTTTATACACACCATCCAATATAACTACTGTCCATACACACCATCCAATATAACTACTATCCATACTGTCTATACACACCATCCTATATATAACTACTGTCCATACACACCATCCATACTGTCTATACACACCATCCTATATAACTACTGTCCATACTGTCATACACACCATCCTATATAACTACTACTGTTCATACTGTCTATATCCACACCATCCTATATAACTACTGTCTATACTGTCTATACACACCATCCTATATAACTACTGTCTATACTGTCTACACACCATCCTATATAACATACTGTCTATACACACCATCCTATATAACTACTGTCTATACACACCATCCTATATAACTACTGTTCATACTGTCTATACCATCCATATAACTATTGTCCATACTGTCTATACACACCATCCAATATAACTACTGTCCATACTGTCTATACACACCATCCTATATTACTACTGTCTATACACACCATCCTATATAACTACTGTCCATACTGTCTATACACACCATCCTATATAACTACTGTCTATACACACCATCCTATATAACTACTGTCCATACTGTTTATACACACCATCCTATATAACTACTGTCTATACACACCATCCTATATAACTACTGTCTATACTGTCTATACACACCATCCTATATTACTACTGTCTATACACACCATCCTATATAACTACTGTCCATACTGTCTATACACACCATCCTATATAACTACTGTCTATACACACCATCCTATATTACTACTGTCTATACACACCATCCTATATAACTACTGTCCATACTGTCTGTACACACCATCCAATATAACTACTGTCCATACTGTCTGTACACACCATCCAATATAACTACTGTCTATACACACCATCCTTTATAACTACTGTCCATACTGTCTGTACACACCATCCAATATAACTACTGTCCATACTGTCTATACACACCGTCCTATCTAACTACTGTCTATACTGTATATACACACTATCCGATATAACTACTGTCCATACTGTCTGTACACACCATCCAATATACTACACTGTCCATCCTATATAACTACTGTCCATACTGTCTATACACACCATCCATATAACATACTGTCCATACTGTCTGTCCATACACACCATCCGATATAACTACTGTCCATACTGTTTATACACACCATCCTATATAACTACTGTCTATACACACCATCCAATATAACTACTGTCCATACTGTCTATACACACCATCCAATATAACTACTGTCCATACACACCATCCAATATAACTACTATCCATACTGTCTATACACACCATCCTATATAACTACTGTCTATACACACCATCCTATATAACTACTGTCCATACTGTTTATACACACCATCCTATATAACTACTGTCTATACACACCATCCAATATAACTACTGTCCATACTGTCTATACACACCATCCAATATAACTACTATCCATACTGTCTATACACACCATCCTATATAACTACTGTCTATACTGTCTATACACACCATCCTATATTACTACTGTCTATACACACCATCCTATATAACTACTGTCTATACTGTCTATACACACCATCCTATATAACTACTGTCTATACACACCATCCTATATAACTACTGTCCATACTGTCTGTACACACCATCCAATATAACTACTGTCCATACTGTCTGTACACACCATCCAATATAACTACTGTCTATACACACCATCCTTTATAACTACTGTCATATACACACCATCCAATATAACTACTGTCCATACTGTCTATACACACCGTCCTATCTAACTACTGTCTATACTGTATATACACACTATCCGATATAACTACTGTCCATACTGTCTGTACACACCATCCAATATAACTACTGTCTATACTGTCTATACACACCATCCTATATTACTACTGTCTATACACACCATCCTATATAACTACTGTCCATACTGTCTGTACACACCATCCAATATAACTACTGTCCATACTGTCTGTACACACCATCCAATATAACTACTGTCTATACACACCATCCTATATAACTACTGTCTATACTGTCTATACACACCATCCTATATTTATTCTATACACACCATTTATAACTATTTTACCATCCTATATAACCTGGCATAGTACACACCAATATAACTACTATTTTCATGACTGTCCATACTATACACACCATCCAATATAACTACTGTCTATACACACCATCCATTATAACTACTGGTCTATACACACCATCCAATATAACTACTGATTCTGTACACACCATCCTATTATAACTACTGTCGGGGGTTGAACTGTCTATACACACCACCATATAACTACGGTTATAGTCCAACCATCCTATATAACTACTGTCTATACACACCATCCAATATAACTACTGTCCATACACACCATCCAATATAACTACTATCCATACTGTCTATACACACCATCCTATATAACTACTGTCTATACTGTCTATACACACCATCCTATATTACTACTGTCTATACACACCATCCTATATAACTACTGTCCATACTGTCTGTACACACCATCCAATATAACTACTGTCCATACTGTCTATACACACCATCCAATATAACTACTGTCCATACTGTTTATACACACCATCCAATATAACTACTGTCCATACTGTCTATACACACTATCCAATATAACTACAGTCCATACTGTTTATACACACCATCCAATATAACTACTGTCCATACTGTCTATACACACCATCCAATATAACTACTGTCCATACTGTCTATACACACCATCCAATATAACTACTGTCCATACTGTCTATACACACCATCCTATATAACTACTGTCCATACTGTCTATACACACCATCCAATATAACTACTGTCCATACTGTTTATACACACCATCCAATATAACTACTGTCCATACACACCATCCAATATAACTACTATCCATACTGTCTATACACACCATCCTATATAACTACTGTCCATACACACCATCCAATATAACTACTATCCATACTGTCTATACACACCATCCGATATAACTACTGTCCATACTGTCTATACACACCATCCGATATAACTACTGCTGTACACACCTTTTCTATTCATGTACTGTTCATACTGTCTATACACACCATCCTATATAACTACTGTCTATACTGTCTATACACACCATCCTATATAACTACTGTCTATACACACCATCATATATAACTACTGTTCATACTGTCTATACACACCATCCTATATAACTACTGTCTATACTGTCTATACACACCATCCTATATAACTACTGTCTATACACACCATCCTATAAAACTACTGCTGTACACACCTTTTCTATTCATATACTGTCTATACACACCATCCTATATAACTACTGTCTATACACACCATCCTATATAACTACTGTCTATACTGTCTATACACACCATCCTATATAACTACTGTCTATACTGTCTATACACACCATCCTATATAACTACTGTCTATACACACCATCCTATATAACTACTGTCTATACACACCATCCTATATAACTACTGTCTATACACACCATCCTATATAACTACTGTCTATACTGTCTATACACACCATCCTATATAACTACTGTCTATACTGTCTATACACACCGTCCTATATAACTACTGTCCATACTGTTTATACACACCATCCTATATAACTACTGTCCATACTGTCTATACACACCATCCTATATTACTACTGTCTATACACACCATCCTATATAACTACTGTCCATACTGTCTATACACACCATCCTATATAACTACTGTCTATACACACCATCCTATATATAACCATACTGTCTATACACACCATCCTATATTACTACTGTCTATACACACCATCCTATATAACTACTGTCCATACTGTCTATACACACCATCCTATATAACTACTGTCTATACACACCATCCTATATTACTACTGTCTATACACACCATCCTATATAACTACTGTCCATACTGTCTGTACACACCATCCAATATACACACCATCCAATATAACTACTGTCTATACACACCATCCTTTATAACTACTGTCCATACTGTCTGTACACACCATCCAATATAACTACTGTCCATACTGTCTATACACACCGTCCTATCTAACTACTGTCTATACTGTATATACACACTATCCGATATAACTACTGTCCATACTGTCTGTACACACCATCCAATATAACTACTGTCCATACTGTCTGTACACACCATCCATATAACTACTGTCCATACTGTCTGTACACACCATCCAATATAACTACTGTCTATACTGTTTATACACACCATCCAATATAACTACTGTCCATACTGTCTATACACACCATCCAATATAACTACTGTCCATACTGTCTATACACACCATCCAATATAACTACTGTCCATACTGTCTATACACACCATCCAATATAACTACTGTCCATACTGTCTATACACACCATCCAATATAACTACTGTCCATACTGTCTATACACACCATCCTATATTACTACTGTCTATACACACCATCCAATATAACTACTGTCCATACTGTCTATACACACCATCCAATATAACTACTGTCCATACACACCATCCAATATAACTACTATCCATACTGTCTATACACACCATCCTATATAACTACTGTCTATACACACCATCCAATATAACTACTGTCCATACTACTTTATACACACCATCCTATATAACTACTGTCCATACTGTCTATACACACCATCCATATAACTAATACACACCTTTTATAATTCATGTACTGTCCATACTGTCTATACACACCATCCAATATAACTACTGTCCATACACACCATCCAATATAACTACTATCCATACTGTCTATACACACCATCCTATATAACTACTGTCCATACTGTCTATACACACCATCCTATATAACTACTGTCTATACACACCATCCTATATAACTACTGTCTATACTGTCTATACACACCATCCTATATTACTACTGTCTATACACACCATCCTATATAACTACTGTCTATACTGTATATACACACTATCCGATATAACTACTGTCCATACTGTCTGTACACACCATCCAATATAACTACTGTCCATACTGTTTATACACACCATCCAATATAACTACTGTCCATACTGTCTATACACACCATCCTATATAACTACTGTCCATACTGTCTATACACACCATCCTATATATAATATCATACTGTCTATACACACCATCCAATATCCATACTGTCTATACACACCATCCAATATAACTACTGTCTATACACACCATCCTATATAACTACTGCTGTACACACCATCCTATTAATACTGTCTATACACACCAATATAACTACTGTCTATACACACCATCCAATATAACTACTGTCCATACTGTTTATACACACCATCCTATATAACTACTGTCTATACACACCATCCAATATAACTACTGTCCATACTGTCTATACACACCATCCAATATAACTACTGTCCATACTGTTTATACACACCATCCAATATAACTACTGTCCATACTGTCTATACACACCATCCATATTACTACTGTCCATACACACCATATATAACTACTGTCCATACTGTCTATACACACCATCCTATATTACTACTGTCTATACACACCATCCTATATAACTACTGTCTATACACACCATCCAATATAACTACTGTCCATACTGTCTGTACACACCATCCAATATAACTACTGTCTATACACACCATCCTTTATAACTACTGTCCATACTGTCTGTACACACCATCCAATATAACTACTGTCCATACTGTCTATACACACCGTCCTATCTAACTACTGTCTATACCACCTATATAACTACTGTCCATACTGTCTGTACACACCATCCAATATAACTACTGTCTATACTGTCTATACACACCATCCTATATTACTACTGTTCTATACACACCATCCTATATAACTACTGTCCATATACACACCATCCAATATAACTACTGTCCATACTGTATGTACACACCATCTAATATAACTACTGTCTATACACACCATCCTATATAACTACTGTCCATACTGTCTATACACACCATCCTATATTTAATTTTATAACTACTAAGTCTGGGAACATACTGCCTGTTCAGGGGCAGAATACAGATTTGTACACCATCCGGTTACTAGTATAACTACCCTGCCGCTGTCCATACTGTCCATACACACCATCCATATTACTACTGTCTATACACACCATCCTATATAACTACTGTCTATACTGTCTATACACACCATCCTATATAACTACTGTCCATACACACCATCCTATATAACTACTGTCCATACTGTCTATACACACCATCCAATATAACTACTGTCTATACACACCATCCAATATAACTACTGTCCATACTGTCTATACACACCATCCAATATAACTGTCCATACTGGGTCCCATACTGTCTATCTGTATATACACACTCCGATATAATTCAGATATAACTACTGTCCATACTGTTTATACACACCATCCAATATAACTACTGTCCATACTACACACCATCTATACACACCATCCAATATAACTACTGTCCATACTGTCTATACACACCATCCAATATAACTACTGTCCATACTGTCTATACACACCATCCAATATAACTACTGTCTATACACACCATCCAATATAATACTGTCTATACACACCATCCAATATAACTACTGTCCATACTGTACACACCATCCAATATAACTACCATCCATCCAATATAACTACTCGTCCATACTGTCTATACACACCTATCCTCCAATATAACTACTGTCCATACACACCATCCAATATAACTACTATCCATACTGTCTATACACACCATCCGATATAACTACTGTCCATACTGTTCATACACACCATCCGATATAACTACTGCTGTACACACCTTTTCTATTCATGTACTGTTCATACTGTCTATACACACCATCCTATATAACTACTGTCTATACTGTCTATACACACCATCCTATATAACTACTGTCTATACACACCATCATATATAACTACTGTTCATACTGTCTATACACACCATCCTATATAACTACTGTCTATACTGTCTATACACACCATCCTATATAACTACTGTCTATACACACCATCCTATAAAACTAACTGCACACACCTTTTCTATTCATACTGTCTATACACACCATCCTATATAACTACTGTCTATACACACCATCCAATATAACTACTGTCCATACTGTCTATACACACCATCCTATATAACTACTGTCTATACTGTCTATACACACCATCCTATATAACTACTGTCTATACACACCATCCTATATAACTACTGTCTATACACACCATCCTATATAACACCATACACACCATCCAATATAACTACTTTTCCATACTGTCTATACACACCATCCCATATAACTACTGTCTATACTGTCTATACACACCATCCATATAACTACTGTCCATACTGCTTTATACACACCATATATAACTACTGTCCATACTGTCTATACACACCATCCAATATAACTACTGTCCTATATAACTATGTCCATATACTGTCTATACACACACCATCCTCTATAACTACTGTCTATACACACCATCCAATATTACTGTCTACTGTCTATACACACCACCATATTACCATCCATATAACTACTGTCCATACTGTCATACACACCATCCAATATAACTACTGTCTATACACACCATCCATACTGTCTGTACACACCATCCAATATAACTACTGTCTATATACACACCATCCTTTATAACTACTGTCCATACTGTCTGTACACACCATCCAATATAACTACTGTCCATACTGTCTATACACACCGTCCTATCTAACTACTGTCTATACTGTATATACACACTATCCGATATAACTACTGTCCATACTGTCTGTACACACCATCCAATATAATACTGAACCATACTGTCTATATCCATATAACTACTGTCCATAATGTACACACCATCCAATATAACTACTGTCTATACTGTTTATACACACCATCCAATATAACTACTGTCCATACTGTCTATACACACCATCCTATATAACTACTGTCTATACTGTTCATACACACCATCCTATATAACTACTGTCATAATCTCCATACTTGTTCCAGTATATCAATCCGAGCATAACTACTGTCTATACTGTCTATACACACCATCCCCATGTAACTACTGTCTATACCGTCTATACACACCATCCTATATAACTACTGTTCATACTGTCTATACACACCATCCCATATAACTACTGTCTATAATAATAATTATCATATATGGAATCACTGTTCATACTGTCTATACACACCATCCTATATAACTACTGTTCATACTGTCTATACACACCATCCTATATAACTACCATACTGTCTATACACACCATTATATACCTATAACCATCTACTTCCTGTACATCTATACACACCATCATATACTGTCTATACTGTCTATTCATATGCCAGTCTGTCTATACACACCATGTAGTATAACTACTGTCGTAATGTATCACACCATCCTATATAACTACTGTCTATACTGTCTATACACATCATGCTCATCCCCTGATATACCTACGTCTATACTGTCTATACACACCATCCTATATAAATCGTACTGTCTGTACACACCATCGTATATAACTACTGATCTATACACCATCTCATATAACTACTGTCTGATCTGTCAATACGTCCTATATAACTACCGTTCATAATAATCATCCTATATAAATCGTTCATACTGTCTATACACGCCATCCTATATGCTGTTGTCTATACAGTCTGTACACGTCGCCCCATATAACTACTGTCCATACTGTTTATACAGATAAATCGTATATAACTACTGTCCATACTGTCTATACACACCATCCTATATTATACGCACTGTTCCATACTGTACACCATCGTATATAACTCACTGTCCATACTGTCCATGCTGTCACCAATACTAAACCATTCTATATAAATACTGTCTATACACACCATCCCATATAGTACTGTCCATACTGTCTATACACACCATCATATTGTCTATACACACCACCATATATTACTATTGTCCATATACACACCATCCAATATAACTACTGTCCATACTTGTTCATACACACCATCCTATATAATACGCACCGTCATGCTGTCTATACTGTCCATGTGATCTGTACACGCCGTGTATGCTGATCCTATTAGCACTTAAATCATGCTGTCCAATTATACACACCATCCTATATTACTACTGTCTATACACACCATCCTATATAACTACTGTCCATACTGTCTGTACACACCATCCAATATAACTACTGTCCATACTGTCTGTACACACCATCCAATATAACTACTGTCTATACACACCATCCTTTATAACTACTGTCCATACTGTCTGTACACACCATCCAATATAACTACTGTCCATACTGTCTATACACACCGTCCTATCTAACTACTGTCTATACTGTATATACACACTATCCGGTATAACTACTGTCCATACTGTCTGTACACACCATCCAATATAACTACTGTCCATACTGTCTATACACACCATCCTATATACTACTGTCTATACACACCATCCATATAACTACTTTGTCCATACTGTCTGTACACACCATCCAATATAACTACTGTCCATACTGTATGTACACACCATCCAATATAACTACTGTCTATACACACCATCCTATATAACTTCTGTCTATACTGTCTATACACACCATCCTATATTTATTTATTTTATTTTATTTTACCTTTATTTAACCAGGCAAGTCACCAGTTAAGAAACAAATTCCTTATTTCCTTCAATGACGGCCTGGGAACAGTGCGGTTAACTGCCCGTTCAGGGGCAGAACTGACAGACTTGTACCCCTTGTCAGCTCGGAGGTTGGAACTTGCAACCTTCCGGCCACTAGATCCAACGCTCCAACCACCAGGCTACCCTGCCAGCTGTCTATACTGTCTATACACACCATCCCAATCTACTACTGTCTATACACACCATCCTATATAACTACTGTCTATACTGTCTATACACACCATCCTATATTACTGCTGTCTATACACAACATCTATATAGCTACTGTCTATACTGTATATACACTATACACCATATAGCTACTGTCCATGCTGTCTGTACACACCATCAATATAACTACTGTCCATACTGTTTATACACACCATCAATCTAACTGCTGTCTATACTGTATATACACACTATCCGATATAACTACTGTCCATACTGTCTGTACACACCATCCAATATAAGCTACTGTCCATACTGTCTATACACACCATCCTATACTGACTACTGTCTATACTGTTACACCACCATCCAGTATAGCTACTACTGTCCATGCTGTCTATACACACCATCCAATATAACTACTGTCCATACTGTCTGTGACACACCATCCAATATAACTACTGTGCTCATACATGCACCATCCATATAACTACTAGTCTATGCTGTCTATACACACCATCCGTATAACTGCTGTCCATGCTGTCTGTACGCACCATCCAATATAACTACTGTCCATGCTGTTTATACACGCCATCCAATATAAGCTGCTGTCCATGCTGTCTATACAC
>NW_027035774.1:0-11590 GCF_034236695.1 Oncorhynchus nerka
TCTCAACTCCTAATAGTCTCTCTACACTTGGGTGAGAGGACTGGATCCTCAACTCCTAATAGCTCTCTACACTATGATAGGACTGGATCCCTCAACTCCTAATAGCTCTCTACACTATGAGAGGACTGGATCCTCAACTCCTAATAGCCTTCTACACTATGATAGGACTGGATCCTCAACTCCCAATAGCCTCTGCCACTCATGAGAGACTGATCCTCAACTCCTAATAGTCTCTACACCATGAGAGGACTGATCCTCAACTCCTAATAGCCTTCTTCACCATGATAGGACTGATCCTCAACTCCTAATAGCTCTCTACACTATGAGAGGACTGGATCCTCAACTCCTAATAGCTCTCTACATTTACATTTACATTTAGCAATTTAGCAGACGCTCTTATCCAGAGCACTATGAGAGGACTGGATCCTCAACTCCTAATAGCTCTCTACACTATGATAGAGACTGGATCCTCAACTCCTAATAGCCTCTGACACTATGAGAGGACTGGATCCTCAACTCCTAATAGCTCTGCGTTAACTATGAGAGGACTGGATCCTCAACTCCTAATAGCTCTCTACACCATGATAGGACTGGATCCTCAACTCCTAATAGCTCTCTACACTATGAGAGGACTGGATCCTCAACTCCTAATAGCTCTCTACACTATGATAGGACTGGATCCTCAACTCCCAATAGCTCTCGTCACACTATGAGAGGACTGGATCCTCAACTCCTAATAGCTCTCTACACTATGAGAGGACTGGATCCTCAACTCCTAATAGCTCTCTACACTATGATAGGACTGGATCCTCAACTCCTATATAGCTCTCTACACTATGAGAGGACTGGATCCTCAACTCCTAATAGCTCTCTACACTATGAGAGGACTGATCCTCAACTCCTAATAGCTCTCACACTATGAGAGGACTGGATCTCAACTCCTAATAGCTCTACACTATGATAGGCTGGTCTCAACGCCTACAGAGCCTCAGTGAGAGGACTGGATCCTCAACTCCTAATAGCTCTCTACACTATGAGAGGACTGATCCTCAACCCTAATAGCTCTTACATCATGAGAGGACTGGATCCTCAACTCCTAATAGCTCTCTACACTTGAGACTGACCTCAAGTCAGCTTAGCAGATGCTTGATCTCCTAATAGCTCTTACACTATGAGAGGACTGGATCCTCAACTCTAATAGCTCTCTACACTATGATAGGACTGGATCCTCAACTCCTAATAGCTCTCTACACTATGAGAGGACTGGATCCTCAACTCCTAATAGCTCTCTACACTATGATAGGACTGGATCCTCAACTCCTAATAGCTCTCTACACTATGAGAGGACTGGATCCTCAACTCCTAATAGCTCTCTACACTATGATAGGACTGGATCCTCAACTCCTAATAGCTCTCTACACTATGAGAGGACTGGATCCTCAACTCCTAATAGCTCTCTACACTATGAGAGGACTGGATCCTCAACTCCTAATAGCTCTCTACATTTACATTTACATTTAAGTCATTTAGCAGACTATGATAGACTGGATCCTCAACTCCTAATAGCTTCTACACTATGATAGGACTGGATCCTCAACTCCTAATAGCTCTCTACACTATGATAGGACTGGGTCCTCAACTCCTAATAGCTCTCTACACTATGAGAGGACTGGATCTCCAACTCCTAATAGCTCTCTACACTATGATAGGACTGGATCCTCAACTCCTAATAAACTCTCTACACAGAGAGGACTGGATCTCAACTTCAGTAGCTCTCTACACTATGATAGGACTGGATCCTCAACTCCTAATAGCTCTCTACACTATGAGAGGACTGGATCCTCAACTCCTAATAGCTCTCTACACTATGAGAGGACTGGATCCTCAACTCCTAATAGCTCTCTTCACTATGATAGGACTGGATCCTCAACTCCTAATAGCTCTCTACACTATGAGAGGACTGGATCCTCAACTCCTAATAGCTCTCTACACTATGAGAGGACTGGATCCTCAACTCCTAATAGCTCTCTACATTTACATTTACATTTAAGTCATTTAGCAGACGCTCTTATCCAGAGCACTATGAGAGGACTGGATCCTCAACTCCCTGTAGCTCTCTGCACTATGAGAGGACTGGATCCTCAACTCCTAATAGCTCTCTACACTATGATAGGACTGGATCCTCAACTCCTAATAGCTCTCTACACTATGAGAGGACTGGATCCTCAACTCCTAATAGCTCTTTACACTATGAGAGGACTGGATCCCTCAACTCCTAATAGCTCTACACTATGATAGGACTGGATCCTCAACTCCTAATAGCTCTCTACACTATGATAGGACTGGATCCTCAACTCCTAATAGCTCTTTGAGAGGACTGACCTCAACTCTAATAGGCACTGGATCCTCCCAACTCCTAATAGCTCTCTACACTATGATAGGACTGGATCCTCCACACTCATTTACATTTAAGCTCTCTACACTATGATAGGACTGGATCAACTCCTAATAGCTCTCTACACTGAGAGGACTGGACTTCAACTACACTATGATAGGACTGGATCTCTAACTATCTACACTATGAGAGGACTGGATCCTCAACTCCTAATAGCTCTCTACACTATGATAGACTGGATCCTCCAACTCCTAGCTCTCTACACTATGAGAGGACTGGATCCTCAACTCCTAATAGCTCTCTACATGATAGACTGATTTACAATTTAAGTCATTTATAGACTGATCCTCAACTTATCAGAGCACTATGAGAGGACTGGATCCTCCAACTCCTAATAGCTCTCTACACTATGAGAGGACTGGATCCCCTCAACTCCTAATAGCTCTCTCACTATGATAGGACTGGATCCTCATACTCCTAATAGCTCTCTACTATGAGAGGACTGGATCTACAACTCCCTAACCAGTTTCTACATTACACTATGATAGGACTGGATCATCAACTCCTAATACACTCTTTACACTATGAAGAGCACTGGATCCTCAACTCCTAATAGCTCTCTACACTATGATAGGACTGGATCCTCAGCTTTAATAGCTCTCTACACTATGATAGGACTGGATCCTCAACTCCTAATAGCTCTCTACACTATGAGAGGACTGGATCCCTCAACTCCTAATAGCTCTCTACACTATGAGAGGACTGGATCCTCAACTCCTAATAGCTCTCTACACTATGAGAGGACTGGATCTCAACTCCCTAATAGCTCTCTTCATGTATTAGGACTGGATCTCAACTCCTAATAACTCTCTACACTATAGAGGACTGGATCCTCCAACTCCTAATAGCTCTCTACACTATGAGAGGACTGGATCCTCAACTCCTAATAGCTCTCTACATATGATAGGACTGGATCCTCAACTCCTAATAGCTCTCTACACTATGAGAGGACTGGATCCTCAACTCCTAATAGCTCTCTACACTATGATAGGACTGGATCCTCAACTCCTAATAGCTCTCTACACTATGATAGGACTGGATCCTCAACTCCTAATAGCTCTCTACACTATGAGAGGACTGGATCCTCAACTCCTAATAGCTCTCTACACTATGAGAGGACTGGATCCTCAACTCCTAATAGCTCTCTACACTATGAGAGGACTGGATCCTCAACTCCTAATAGCTCTCTACACTATGATAGGACTGGATCCTCAACTCCTAATAGCTCTCTACACTATGAGAGGACTGGATCCTCAACTCCTAATAGCTCTCTACACTATGAGAGGACTGGATCCTCAACTCCTAATAGCTCTCTACATCTATGATAGACTGATCCTCAACTCCTAATAGCTCTCTACACTATGAGAGGACTGGATCCTCAACTCCTAATAGCTCTCTACACTATGATAGGACTGGGTCCTCAACTCCTAATAGCTCTCTACACTATGATAGGACTGGATCCTCAACTCCTAATAGCTCTCTACACTATGATAGGACTGGATCCCCTCAACTCCTAATAGGTCTCTACACTATGAGAGGACTGGATCCTCAACTCCTAATAGCTCTCTTACACTATGAGAAGGGACTGGATCCTCAACTCCCTAAACTCCTAAGGCCATTTACATTTTACATTTAAGTCATCAACTCCTAGATAGCTCTCCAGAGCTCCTATGAAGAGGACTGGGTCCTCAACTCCTAATAGCTCTACACTAGAGAGGACTGGATCCCTCAACTCCTAATAGCTTTCTACACTATGATAGGACTGGATCCTCAACTCCCTAATAGCTCTCTCACTATGAGAGGACTGGATCCTCAACTCCTAATAGCTCTCTACTATGATAGGACTGGATCCTCAACTCCTAATAGCTCTTTACACTATGAGGAGGCACTGGATCCTCAACTCCTAATAGCTCTCTACACTATGAGAGGACTGGATCCTCAACTCCCTAATAGCTCTCTACACTATGATAGGACTGGATCCTCAACTCCTAATAGCTCTCTACACTATGAGAGGACTGGATCCTCAACTCCTAATAGCTCTCTACACTATGAGAGGACTGGATCCTCAACTCCTAATAGCTCTACACTATGAGAGGACTGGATCAACTTATAGCTCTCTACATTTAACTGGTCAGCTTTAGCTCTCTACACAGGACTGGATCCCTCAACTCCTAAGAGCTCTCTACACTATGAGAGGACTGGATCCTCAACTCCTAATAGCTCTCTACACTCATGAGAGGACTGGATCCTCAACTCCTAATAGCTGTTTACACTATGATAGGGCTGGATCCTCAACTCCTAATAGCTCTCTACACTATGATAGGACTGGATCCTCAACCCTAATAGCTCTCTACACTCTGATAGGACTGGATCCTCAACTCCTAATAACTCTCTACACTATAGAGGACTGGATCCTCCAACTCCTAATAGCTGTTTACACTCTGATAGGACTGGATCCTCAAACTCCTAATAGCTGTTTACACTATGATAGGACTGGATCCTCAACTCCCTAATAGCTCTCTACACTATGATAGGGACTGGATCCTCAACTCCTAATAGCTGTTTACACTATGAGTAGGACTGGATCCTCAACTCTAATAGCTGGCTATGATGGCTAGATCTCAAAGCAGGGGTGTTTCTCCTACTCCCTTAAAGGTTGATGGTAGATCCAGCAGTGTTACTCCCTACTCCCTATAAGGTTGATGGTAGATCCAGCAGTGTTACTCCTACTCCCCTATAAGGTTGATGGTAGATCCAGCAGTGTTACTCCTACTCCCCTATAAGGCTGATGGTAGATCCAGCAGTGTTACCCTACTCCCCTATAGGTTGATGGTAGATCCAGCAGTGTTACCCTACTCCCCTAAAGGCTGATGGTAGATCCAGCAGTGTTTCTCCTATTCCCTATAAGGCTGATGGTAGATCCAGCAGTGTTACTCCTACTCCCCTATAAGGCTGATGGTAGATCCAGCAGTGTTTCTCCTATTCCCTATAAGGCTGATGGTAGATCCAGTGTTACTCCCTACTCCCCTATAAGGCTGATGGTCGATCCAGCAGTGTTCTCCTATTCCCCTATAAGGCTGATGGTAGATCCAGTGGTGTTTCTTCTACTATCCTATAAGGCTGATGGTAGATCCAGTGTTTCTTCTACTATCCTATAAGGCCTGATGGTAGATCCAGCAGTGTTTCTCCTATTCCCCTAAGGTGATGGTAAGATCCAGTGGTGTTTCTCCTACTCCCTATAAGGTGATGGTAGATCCAGGGCAAGTTTCCCCTACTCAAAATTCAAATCAAATTTATTTGTCACATACACATGGTTAGCAGATGTTAAGGCGAGTGTAGCGAAATGCTTGTGCTTCTAATAGTTCCGACACGTAATAACCAACGAGTAATCTAACCTAACAATTCCAAAAACTACCTCATACACACAAGTGTAAAGGGATAAAGAATATGTACATAAAGATATATGAATGAGTGATGGTACAGAACGGCATAGGCAAAGATGCAGTAGATGGTATCGAGTACAGTATATACATATGAGATGAGTAATGTAGGTATGTAAACAAAGTGGCATAGTTTAAAGTGGCTAGTGATACATGTATTACATAAAGATGCAGTAGATGATAGAGTACAGTATATACATATACAGGAGATGAATAATGTAGGCTATGTAAACATTATATTAAGTAGCATTGTTTAAAGTGGCTAGTGATATATTTTCCATCAATTTCCATCAATTCCCATTATTAAGTGGCTCTGTGTTGAGTTGAGTTGAGTCTGTGTGTTGGCAGCAGCCACTCAATGTTAGTGGTGGCTGTTTAACAGTCTGATGGCCTTGAGATAGAAGCTGTTTTCAGTCTCTCGGTCCCAGCTTTGATGCACCTGTACTGACCTCGCCTTCTGATGATAGCGGGGTGAACAGGCAGGCTCGGGTGGTTTGTTGTCCTTGATGATCTTTGGCCTTCCCTGTGACATCGGGTGGTGTAGGTGTCCTGGAGGGCAGGTAGTTGCCCCCGGTGATGCGTTGTGCAGACCTCACTACCTCTGAGAGCCTTACCGGTTGTGGGCGGGCAGAGTTGCCGTACGAGGCGGTGATACAGCCCGACAGGATGCTCTCAATTGTGCATCTGTAGAAGTTTGTGAGTGTTTTTTGGTGACAAGCCGAATTTCTTCAGTATCCTGGGGTTGAAGAGCTCCTGCGCCTTCTTCACGATGCTGTCTGTGGGTGGACCAATTAAGTTTGTCTGTGATTTGTAATGAGGAACATAAAACTCTACTACCCTCTCCACTACTGTCCCATCGATGGTGGATAGGGAGGTGCTCCCTCTGCTGTTTCCTGAAGTCCACAATCATCTCCTTAGTTTTGTTGACGTTGAGTGTGAGGTTATTTTCCTGACACCACACTCCGAGGGCCCTCACCTCCTCCCTGTAGGCCGTCTCGTCGTTGTTGGTAATCAAGCCTACCACTGTAGTGCTGTCGCAAACTCTGATGATTGAGTTGGGAGGCGTGCGTGGCCACGATGAACAGGGATTAAGGGCCCCAGTAACAGTGGGGTGGAGATGTTGTTACCTACCCCCACATGGGGCGACCTGGCAGGAAGTCCAACCAGTTGCACAGGGCGGGTCGAGACCCAGGGTCTCGAGCTTGATGACGAGGGTTGGAGGGTACTATGGTGTTAAATGCTGAGCTGTAGTCGATGAACAGCATTCCCACATAGGTATTCCTCTTGTCCAGATGGGTTAGGGCAGTGTGCAGTGTGGTGAGATTGCATCGTCTGTGGACCTATTTGGGCGGTAAGCAAATTGGAGTGGGTCTAGGGTGTCAGGTAGGGTGGAGGTGATATGGTCCTTGACTAGTCTCTCCAAAACACTTCTTGATGACGGAAGTGAGTGCTACGTTGTAGTCGTTTAGCTCAGTTACCTTAGCTTTCTTGGAACAGGAACAATGGTGGCCCTCTTGAAGCATGTGGGAACAGCAGACTGGGATAAGGATTGATTGAATATGTTCGTAAACACACCAGCCAGCTGGTCTGCGCATGCTCTGAGGGCGCGGCTGGGGATGCCGCCTGGGCCTGCAGCCTTGCGAGGGTTGACACGTATAAATGTTTTACCCACGTCGGCTGCAGTGAAGGAGAGTCCGCATGTTTTGGTAGCAGGCCGTGTCAGTGGCACTGTATTGTCTTCAAAGCGGACAAAAAGTTATTTAGTCTGCCTGGGAGCAAGACATCCTGGTCTGTGACGAGGCTGGTTTTCTTTTGTAATCCGTGATTGACTGTAGACCCTGCCACATACGCCTTGTGTCTGAGCGACTCTACTTTGTCTCTATACCGATTCTTAGCTTCTTTTGATTGCCTTGCGGAGGGAATAGTTACACTGTTTGTATTCGGTCATGTTTCGGTCACCTTGCCCTGATTATGGGAACGACATATTCAATGCACGTTCTAATGAACTCACGCACAGCCAATCAGCGTATTCGTCAATGTTGTTCGCCGCAATGCGAACATATCGCAGTCCACGTGATGGAAGCAGTCTTGGAGCGTGGAATCAGATTGGTCGGACCAGCGTTGAACAGACCTCAGCGCTGGAGCTTCTTTGTTCTGTAGCAACAAAATAGATGCGTGATCAGTCAAGGCTGATGGGAGCAACACTCCACTATGGCTGTCGTGATCCAGTGGTGTTTCTTCTACTCAAGGTTGATGGTAGATCCAGCAGTGTTTCTCCTACTCCACTATAAGCTGATGGTAGATCCAGTGGTGTTTCTTCACTCCCCTATAAGGCTGATGGTAGATCCAGTTGAGGTTGTAGATCCAGCAGTGTTTCTCCTATTCCCCTATAAGGCTGATGGTAGATCCAGTGGTGTTTCTTCTATTCCCCTATAAGGCTGATGGTAGATCCAGTGGTGTTTCAGTGGTGTTTCTCCTATCCTATAAGGCTGATGGTAGATCCAGCAGTGTTTCTCCTACTCTATAAGGCTCAGCAGTGTTTTCCCCTATAAGGGCTGATGGTAGATCCAGTGGTGTTTCTCCTATTCCCCTATAAGGCTGATGGTCCAGTGGTGTTTCTCCTATTCCCCTATAAGGCTGATGGTAGATCCAGTGGTGTTTCTCTATTCCCCTATAGAATTTGATGGTAGAACCAGTGGTGTTTATTCCCTCCAGTGTGTTTTCTATTCCCTATAAGGCTGATGGTAGATCCAGCTATAAGGCTGATGGTAGATCCAGCAGTGTTTCTCCTATTCCCCTATAAGGCTGATGGTAGATCCAGCAGTGTTTCTCCTATTCCCCTATAAGGCTGATGGTAGATCCAGTGGTGTTTCTCATACTCCCCTATAAGGCTGATGGTAGATCCAGCAGTGTTTATCCTATTCCCCTATAAGGCTGATGGTAGATCCAGCAGTGTTTCTCCTATTCCCCTATAAGGCTGATTATAGATCCAGGGGTGTTCCTCCTACTCCGCTATAAGGCTGATGGTAGATCCAGTGGTGTTTCTCCTATTCCCCTATAAGGCTTTTACATTTTACATTTAAGATTTGACGTAGATCCAGTGGAGCAGCCACTTTACAATAGTGCATCACCTGCCAGTACACCACTTGCCTTGATACTGCCTGCTGTGCCTGAATCTTTTAAGGGGGGTGAGAAAGTTACTTTATCCTATCCTAGGTATTCCTTAAATAGGTAGGTTTCAGGTGTCTCCGGAAAGGTGGTGATTGACTCCGCTGTCCTGGCGTCGTGACTCCAGTTTTGACTGGGCTGAGCGGGAACTGTACTTCCTCAGTGGTGGAGCAGGCCAGAGGTGGAAGTGCCCTTGTTTTGGGTGTAGGGGCTGTTCCCCTCACACTTGGCAAGCACCATGGGTAGATCCTGATGAGTTGTAGGGTTTAATGTGCAGTTCAGACGGGAGATTGCCTGGATTAGGATTCCCCTATGCCGGAAGGCATGAACCTACAGGAACGGGCCACCGTAGATCCAGGGTGTTGTGGTCACGCCAAGGTTCTTAGCGCTCTCGTGATGGCGAGATCAAGGCTGATCTATTCCCCTATAAGGCTGATGGTAGATCCAGCAGTGTTTCTCCCTACTCCCCCTATAAGGCTGATGGTAGATCCAGTGGTGTTTCTTCTATTCCCCTATAAGGCTGATGGTAGATCGTTTCTTCTATTATTCCCCTATAAGGCTGATGGTAGATCCAGAGTGTTTCTCCTACTCCCTATAAGGCTGATGGTAGATCCAGTGGTGTTTCTTCTATTCCCCTATAAGGCTGATGGTTGGTACAGCACTGTTGGTACAGCATGTTGGCAGTGTGGCATGCGTCACCCCTGTCACTACACATCTCCCATGCCACACTGGCCACTCAATTATCCCCCTGAGCATGTCCTACGGTAGGCCTGGAGGTGGAGGAAAACATCCCAGACTATGATTCAAGATGGTGTCGATAGAGATGGCAGCATCGCTTCTAGTCCTTAGGAAACTGTGCAGTATTTCGTTTTTTATGTATTATTTTCTTACATTGTTAGCCCAGAAAACCTTAAGTGTTATCACATATAAATCAGGAGAACTATTGGATATCAGAGAGACGTTAACTTCCCAGCACAACCAGCCCTACGACCAGTGAACATGACTTTCCCAAATCGGATCCTTTGTCTGCACCTCCCAGGGCATTTGAACTGATGCCAGAGGCCGACCCAAAACAACGTCACTGGAGGAGAGATTGTCCAGAGCAGTCTTCTAGTGAGGATTCGGATGCTTGCACACCATCCACAGCTTCCAAGTATATTACTCACTAATGTCCAGTCCTAGTTAACAAAGTAAATAAAATCAGGGCAAGAGTTGCTTTCCAACGAGATATCCGGGATTGTAACACACTAAGGTTTTACGAAACATGGCTAGCTGGGGACATGCTGTCGAGTCCATACAGCCAACGGCATTTTTCAGTCGCACCGACAAGAATAAACATCTCTCTGGTAAGAAGTGCCGGGTGTATATTTCATGATTATCGACTCATGGTGTAATTGTGACAACATACAGGAACTCAAGTCCTTTGTTCACCTGACCTAGAATTCCTCACAATCAAATGCAGATGGTATTATCTCCCAAGAGAACACTCCTTGGTTATCGTCACAGCCGTGTATATCCCCTGCAAGCGGATACTAAGATGACCTCAAGGAACTTCACTTGATTTTATGCAAACTGGAAAACCATATATCTTGAGGCTGCATTTATTGTAGCTGGGGATTTTAACAAAACTAATTTGAGAACAAGGCTGCTAAAATTCTATAAGCATATCGATTGCTGTACATGAGCTTGTTAACACGCCGACTACTGCTACTCTAACTTCCGGGATGCATACAAGGCCCTCCCCGCTCTCCTTTGGCAAATCTGACCATGACTCGTCTTGTTGCTCCCTCCCATAGGCAGAAACTAAAACAAGGAAAGCGCATTGTTGGGTCTCTGTAGTCTGACGTTAATTCCAGCCTTCGAATTGTGGTTTAATCCGTGGACTGGATATGTTCCGGGTAGCCTCAGATAATAACATTGACTAATACGCTGACTCAGAGAGCGAGTTAATAAGGAAGTGTATAGGAGATGTTGTACCCACTGTGTCTATTAAAACCTTCCCTAACCAGAAACCATGAATTGACGGCAGCATTCGCACAAAACTGAAAGCATGTACCAACCCCTTTAATCATGGTCTCGGTGACCGGAAATACGAATACAAACAGTGTAGTTATTTCCTCCGTAAGGCAATCAAACAAGCACTTCTTGACAGGCCGCCCGCAGGTGGTGAAGGTAGGAAACAACATCTCCACTCCGCTGATCTCAATGCTGGGGCCCCACAAGGGTGTGTTCTCAGCCTCCTCCTGTACTCCCTGTTCACCCATGACTGTGTGGCCATGCACCAACTCCAACTCAATCATCAACTTTGCAGACGACAAACAGTGGTAGGCTTGATTACCAACAATGACGAGACAGCCTACAGGTAGGAGGTGAAAGCCCTCGGAGTGTGGTGTCAGGAAAACAACCTTTCACTCAACGTCAACAAAACAAAGGAGATGGTCGTGGACTTCAGGAAACAGCAAAGGGCGCAATAGTGCCTCTTCAACCACAGGAGGCAAATAAAAAGTGGCTTGTCACCAAAAACCCT
>NW_027035775.1:5000-11606 GCF_034236695.1 Oncorhynchus nerka
GACAGTAGGGTGAGTATGGGCTTTAACAGACAGTAGGGTGAGTATGGGCTGTAACAGACAGTAGGGTGAGTATGGGCTTTAACAGACAGTAGGGTGAGTATGGGCTTTAACAGACAGTAGGGTGAGTATGGGCTTTAACAGACAGTAGGGTGAGTATGGGCTGTAACAGACAGCTTTAACACACAGTAGGGTGAGTATGGGCGTTAACAGACAGTAGGGTGAGTATGGGCTTTAACAGACAGTAGGGTGAGTATGGGCTTTAACAGACAGTAGGGTGAGTATGGGCTTTAACAGACAGTAGGGTGAGTAGTATGGGCTTTAACAGACAGGGTGAGTATGGGCTTTAACAGACAGTAGGGTGAGTATGGGCCTTAACAGACAGTACACAGTATGGGCTTTAACAGACAGTAGGGTGGTATGGGCTTTAACAGACAGTAGTAAGGGGTGAGTATGGGCTTTAACAGACAGTACAGTATGGGCTGTAACAGACAGTAGGGAGTATGGGCTTTAACAGACAGTAGGGCTTTAATAGGTAGGGTGAGTATGGGCTTTAACAGACAGTAGGGTGAGTATGGGCTGTAACAGACAGTAGGGTGAGTATAGGCTTTAACAGTAGGGTGAGTACACAGTAGGGTGAGTATGGGCTGTAACAGACAGTAGGGTGAGTATGGGGCTTTAACAGACAGTAGACAGGTGAGTATGGGCTTTAACAGACAGTAGGGTGAGTATGGGCTTTAACAGACAGTAGGGTGAGTATGGGCTTTAACAGACAGTAGGGTGAGTATGGGCTTTAACAGACAGTAGGGTGAGTATGGGCTTTAACAGACAGTAGGGTGAGTAAGGGCTTTAATAGACAGTAGGGTGAGTAAGGGCTATTTATTTTTATTTATTTATTTATTTTACCTTTATTTAACTAGGCAAGTCAGTTAAGAACAAATTCTTATTTTCAATGACGGCCTACTGGGGAACAGTGGGTTAACTGCCTGTTCAGGGGCAGAATATAGATTTGTACCTTTTCAGCTCGGGGATTCGAACTTGCCGCCTCTACACTCTAACCACTAGGCTACCCTGCCGCCTCTACACTCTAACCACTAGGCTACCCTGCCACCTCTACACTCTAACCACTAGGCTACCCTGCCACCTCTCCACTCTAACCACTAGGCTACCCTGCCACCTCTACACTCTAACCACTAGGCTACCCTGCCACCTCTACACTCTAACCACTAGGCTACCCTGCCACTTCTACACTCTAACCACTAGGCTACCCTGCCACCTCTACACTCTAACCACTAGGTTACCCTGCCACCTCTACACTCTAACCACTAGGTTACTCTGCCACCTCTACACTCTAACCACTAGGTTACCCTGCCACCTCTACACTCTAACCACTAGGTTACTCTGCCACCTCTACACTCTAACCACTAGGCTACCCTGCCACCTCTACACTCTAACCACTAGGCTACCCTGCCACCTCTACACTCTAACCACTAGGCTACCCTGCCACCTCTACACTCTAACCACTAGGCTACCTGCCACCTCTACCTCTAACCACTAGGCTACCCTGCCACCTCTACACTCTAACCATTAGGCTACCCTGCCACCTCTACACTCTAACCACTAGGCTACCCTGCCACCTCTACACTCTAACCACTAGGCTACCCTGCCACCTCTACACTCTAACCACTAGGCTACCCTGCCACCTCTACACTCTAACCACTAGGCTACCCTGCCACCTCTACACTCTAACCACTAGGCTACCCTGCCACCTCTACACTCTAACCACTAGGCTCTGCCACCCTCTACACTCTAACCACTAGGCTACCTGCCACCTCTGCCTCTAACCACTAGGCTACCCTGCCACCTCTAACTCTAACCACTAAGGTTACCCTGCCACCCTACACTCTAACCACTAGGCTACCCTGCCACCTCTACACTCTAACCACTAGGCTACCCTGCCACCTCTACACTCTAACCACTAGGCTACCCTGCCACCTCTACACTCTAACCACTAGGCTACCCTGCCACCTCTACACTCTAACCACTAGGCTACCCTGCCACCTCTACACTCTAACCACTAGGCTACCCTGCCACCTCTACACTCTAACCACTAGGCTACCCTGCCACCTCTACACTCTAACCACTAGGCTACCCTGCCACCTCTACACTCTAACCACTAGGCTACCCTGCCACCTCTACACTCTAACCACTAGGCTACCCTGCCACCTCTACACTCTAACCACTAGGTTACCCTGCCACCTCTACACCTAACCACTAGGCTACCCTGCCACCTCTACACTCTAACCACTAGGCTACCCTGCCACCTCTCCACTCTAACCACTAGGCTACCCTGCCACCTCTACACTCTAACCACTAGGCTACCCTGCCACCTCTACACTCTAACCACTAGGCTACCTGCCACCTCTACACTCTAACCACTAGGCTACCCTGCCACCTCTACACTCTAACCACTAGGCTACCCTGCCACCTCTACCTCTAACCACTACCCTGCCACCTCTACACCACCACTAGGCTACCTGCCACCCCTACACTCCTAACCACTAGGCTACCCTGCCACCTCTACACTCTAACCACTAGGCTACCCTGCCACCTCTACACTCTAACACTAGGCTACCCTGCCACCTCTACACACTCTAACCACTAGGCTACCCTGCCACCTCTACACCTAACCACTAGGCTACCCTGCCACCTCTACACTCTAACCACTAGGCTGCCCTGCCACCTCTACACTCTAACCACTAGGCTACCCTGCCACCTCTACCTCTAACCACTAGGCTACCCTGCCACTACAGGCTAACCACTAGGCTACCACCTCTACACTCTAACCACTAGGCTACCTGCCACCCTACACTCTAACCATTTGAAAAGGCTACCCTGCCACCTCTACACTCTAACCCTGGATTGTCAAATGGGCTACCACCCTATATCATTAACCACTAGGCTACCCTGCCTCAATACCTCTAACCACTAGGCTACCTGCCACCTCTACACTCTAACCACTAGGCTAATCCTACCTCTATATTCTAATGTGTTAGGACACCCTTTCTAATCTACCCTGCCACCTCCCCAACACTAGGTGTTGCCAGGTCTATCTAACCATTATATTAATGTGCCACCTCTACAGTCTCTAACCACTAGGCTACCCTGCCACCTCTTCTAACCACTAGGCTACAATGCCATTATATTAACCACTAGGCTACCCTGCCACCTCTAATCAAACCACTATATTACCCTATTAATGGTTACCCTGGGACACTCTAACCACTGTAATACAATGCCATTATAATATTACCACTAGGCTACCCTGCCACCTCTACACTCTAACCACTAGGCTACCCTGCCACCTCTACATTTGAAATGTGTGTAATAATTGGACCCTTTGCTCTAGTATCCTGGATTGTCAAATGGGGACCACCCATTATATCATTAATGTGTTGGGACAGGTATGTAATCAATACCATTATATTATTAATGTATTGGGACAGGTATGTAATCAATACCATTATATTATTAATGTGTTGGGACAGGTTTCTAATCAATGCCATTATATTATTGTGTTGGGACAGGTCTGGAATCAATACCATTATATTAATGTGTTGGGACAGGTCTGTAATCAATGCCATTATAATATTAATGTGTTGGGACAGGTCTGTAATCAATGCCATTATATTATTAATGTGTTGGGACAGGTTTCTAATCAATACCATTATATTATTAATGTGTTGGGACAGGTCTGTAATCAATGCCATTATAATATTAATGTGTTGGGACAGGTCTGTAATCAATGCCATTATATTATTAATGTGTTGGGACAGGTCTGTAATCAATGCCATTATATTATTGTGTTGGGACAGGTCTGGAATCAATACCATTATATTAATGTGTTGGGACAGGTCTCTAATCAATACCATTATATTAATGTGTTGGGACAGGTCTCTAATCAATACCATTATATTATTAATGTGTTGGGACAGGTCTCTAATCAATACCATTATATTATTAATGTATTGGGACAGGTCTGGAATCAATACCATTATATTATTAATGTGTTGGGACAGATCTCTAATCAATACCATTATATTATTAATGTATTGGGACAGGTCTGGAATCAATACCATTATATTATTAATGTGTTGGGGCAGGTCTCTAATCAATACCATTATATTATTAATGTGTTGGGACAGGTCTGTAATCAATACCATTATATTAATGTGTTGGGACAGGTCTGGAATCAATACCATTATATTAATGTGTTGGGACAGGTCTGTAATCAATGCCATTATATTATTAATGTGTTGGGACAGGTTTCTAATCAATGCCATTATATTATTGTGTTGGGACAGGTTTCTAATCAATAACATTATATTAATGTGTTGGGACAGGTTTCTAATCAATGCCATTATATTAATGTGTTGGGACAGGTCTCTAATCAATACCATTATATTATTGTGTTGGGACAGGTTTCTAATCAATACCATTATATTAATGTGTTGGGACAGGTCTGTAATCAATACCATTATATTAATGTGTTGGGACAGGTCTCTAATCAATACCATTATATTAATGTGTTGGGACAGGTTTCTAATCAATTACCAGGTTTTATATCATTAATGTGTTGGGACAGGTCAATGCCTAATCAATACCATTATATATTAATGTGTTGGGACAGGTCATTATATGAATGTGTTAGGACAGGTCTCTAATCAATCAAGGTCTGCCATTATATTATTGTGTTGGGTTTCTAATCAATACCATTATATTATTAATGTCTCTAATCAATACCATTATATTAATGTGTTGGGACAGGTTTCTAATCAATACCATTATATTAATGTGTTGGGACAGGTCTCTAATCAATACCATTATATTAATGTGTTGGGACAGGTCTCTAATCAATGCCATTATATATTAATGTGTTGGGACAGGTCTGTAATCAATCAATTAATGTGTTGCCATCAATACCATTATATTAATGTGTTGGGACAGGTCTGTAATCAATACCATTATATTATTGTGTTGGGACAGGTCTGTAATCAATGCCATTATATTAATGTGTTGGGACAGGTCTGGAATCAATACCATTATATTAATGTGTTGGGACAGGTCTCTAATCAATACCATTATATTAATGTGTTGGGACAGGTCTGTAATCAATACCATTATATTATTAATGTGTTGGGACAGGTCTCTAATCAATACCATTATATTAATGTGTTGGGACAGGTCTCTAATCAATACCATTATATTATTAGTAATCTTTAGACTGAAGTGAAACCAAACTGTCCTGTTTGTCCAACTGTTCTCAGTGTTTCCTAGTGTTTTCTTGTGTACCACTTTACATTTGTTTGCTCTTATACCTGTGTAGTTGCAGTCTTATGTACCTGTCTGTCTACCTGCCTGCCTGCCTGCCTGCCTGCCTGCCTGCCTGCCTGCCTGCCTGCCTGCCTGCCTGCCTACCTGTCTGCCTACCTGTCTGCCTGTCTGTCTGTCTGTCTGTCTGTCTGCCTGCCTGCCTGCCTGCCTGCCTGCCCTGTCTGTCTGTCTGTCTGTCAGATTGCTTGTATCAACAATGATGAAACATTGGTGTCTCGTAGACCCCTTTCATCAATTCACTTTGTATGTAATTGACTCCAGCATTGCTATTGCTTCATGTAAACCAGTGTAGTTCTGTAATTTCTAGATGTTTTTGCTGTGGACACAGTAGCCAGACACTCACTAGCCTCGTACACTTGAGGTAAACTGGGTGTTGAATCAACGTTCACTGGACGGAAAGTTCCAGACACACCAAGGGTGTAGATGTAAACGTTGCCGTCTGAGTTCCCATGACAACCATTTGAGCGTCAGAGATGAAACCTACACTGTGTTACATCGTTTTATCAAATCAAAAACAGGAACATCTGATGTCCTTATAATCTAAACAGGATTTATCGGCGGTGGAATTGCCGAGATGTCTTGCAAGATGTTGTAATATACTGTAAACGAGACCCTTGAGTCAGAGAATCAACCAAAATAAAGTTCGTTATTCATAGATGATATTCACACCGCATGAAAACAGAAACCACTCAGCATGTGGTATCTTAAAAAGAAAAAGAAAAAGCATATGATTTAATGATCCGTTTATCCTCATAGCCACAGCTATCGTTTCCCACCTGCCCTCTGCTCGTTTCCCACCTGCCCTCTGCTATCGTTCCCACCTGCCCTCTGCTATCGTTTCCCACCTGCCCTCTGCTATCGTTCCCACCTGCCCTCTGCTATCGCGTTCCCACCTGCCCTCTGCTATCGTTCCCACCTGCCCTCTGCTATCGTTCCCACCTGCCCTCTGCTATCGATTTCCCACCTGCCCTCTGCTACTCGTTTTCCCACCTGCCTCTGCTATCGTTCCCACCTGCCCTCTGCTATCGTTCCCACCTGCCCTCTGCTATCGTTCCCAAAACCTGCCCTCATGAAATAGCCGTTCCCACCTGCCCTCTGCTATCGTTTCCCACCTGCCCTCTGCTATGTTGGGATAAACCAAAGTTGAGTTATATCATGAAATAACCGTGTGGATTCGACAGCAGTGTTGCTGACCTGTGTGGATTCTCTGACAGT
>NW_027035776.1:0-11609 GCF_034236695.1 Oncorhynchus nerka
ACATTTACATTTACGTCATTTAGCAGACGCTCTTATCCAGAGCGACTTACAAATTGGTGCGTTCACCTTATGACATCCAGTGGAACAGCCACTTTACAATAGTGCATCTAAATCTTTTAAGGGGGGGTGAGAATTATTACTTTATCCTATCCTAGGTATTCCTTAAAGAGGTGGGGTTTCAGGTGTCTCCGGAAGGTGGTGATTGACTCCGCTGTCCTGGCGTCGTGAGGGAGTTTGTTCCACCATTGGGGGGCCAGAGCAGCGAACAGTTTTGACTGGGCTGAGCGGGAACTGTACTTCCTCAGTGGTAGGGAGGCGAGCAGGCCAGAGGTGGATGAACGCAGTGCCCTTGTTTGGGTGTAGGGCCTGATCAGAGCCTGGAGGTACTGAGGTGCCGTTCCCCTCACAGCTCCGTAGGCAAGCACCATGGTCTTGTAGCGGATGCGAGCTTCAACTGGAAGCCAGTGGAGGGAGCGGAGGAGCGGGGTGACGTGAGAGAACTTGGGAAGGTTGAACACCAGATCGGGCTGCGGCGTTCTGGATGAGTTGTAGGGTTTAATGGCACAGGCAGGGAGCCCAGCCAACAGCGAAGGCAGTAATCCAGACGGGAGATGACAAGTGCCTGGATTTAGACCTGCGCCGCTTCCTGTGTGAGGCAGGGTCGTACTCTGCGGATGTTGTAGAGCATGAACCTACAGGAACGGCCACCGCCTTGATGTTAGTTGAGAACGACAGGGTGTTGTCCAGGATCACGCCAAGGTTCTGCCTGGGAGGAGGACACAATGGAGTTGTCAACCGTGATGGGAGATCATGGAACGGGCAGTCCTTCCCCGGGAGGAAGAGCAGCTCCGTCTTGCCGAGGTTCAGCTTGAGGTGGTGATCCGTCATCCACACGGATATGTCTGCCAGACATGCAGATGCGATTCGCCACCTGGTCATCAGAAGGGGGAAAGGAGAAGATTAATTGTGTGTCGTCTGCATAGCAATGATAGGAGAGCCCATGTGAGGTTATGACAGAGCCAAGTGACTTGGTGTATAGCGAGAATAGGAGAGGGCCTAGAACAGAGCCCTGGGGACGCCAGTGGTGAGACGCGTGGTGAGGAGACAGATTCTCGCCACGCCACCTGGTAGGAGCGACCTGTCAGGTAGGGCGCAATCCAAGCGTGGGCCGCGCCGGGAGATGCCCAACTCGGAGAGGAGGATCTGATGGTTCACAGTATCGAAGGCAGCCGATAGGTCTAGAAGGATGAGAGCAGAGGAGAGAGAGTTAGCTTTAGCAGTGCGGAGCGCCTCCGTGATACAGAGAAGAGCAGTCTCAGTTGAATGACTAGTCTTGAAACCTGACTGATTTGGATCAAGAAGGTCATTCTGAGAGAGATAGCGGGAGAGCTGGCCAAGGACGGCACGTACAAGAGTTTTGGAGAGAAAAGAAAGAAGGGATACTGGTCTGTAGTTGTTGACATCGGAGGGATCGAGTGTAGGTTTTTCAGAAGGGGTGCAACTCTCGCTCTCTTGAAGACGGAAGGGACGTAGCCAGCGGTCAGGGATGAGTTGATGAGCGAGGTGAGGTAAGGGAGAAGGTCTCCGGAAATGGTCTGGAGAAGAGAGGAGGGATAGGGTCAAGCGGGCAGGTTGTTGGGCGGCCGGCCGTCACAAGACGCGAGATTTCATCTGGAGAGAGAGGGAGAAAGAGGTCAGAGCACAGGGTAGGGCAGTGTGAGCAGAACCAGCGGTGTCGTTTGACTTAGCAAGCGAGGATCGGATGTCGTCGACCTTCTTTTCAAAATGGTTGACGAAGTCATCTGCAGAGAGGGAGGAGGGGGAGGGGAGGAGGATTCAGGAGGGAGGAGAAGGTGGCAAAGAGCTTCCTAGGGTTAGAGGCAGATGCTTGGAATTTAGAGTGGTAGAAAGTGGCTTTAGCAGCAGAGACAGAAGAGGAAAATGTAGAAAGGAGGGAGTGAAAGGATGCCAGGTCCGCAGGGAGGCGAGTTTTCCTCCATTTCCGCTCGGCTGCCCGGAGCCCTGTTCTGTGAGCTCGCAATGAGTCGTCGAGCCACGGAGCGGGAGGGGAGGACCGAGCCGGCATGGATAAATTAAGATTGTTTCCTGTGTCAATAACACTAAACCATATTAACCATCAATAACAACACTAAACCAAATTAGCCATACTTTACCCCATTTTACCACAATTGGCTTCTTCAAAGTTCTATGGTCGACATAACATTCATAAGTTTCCTTATCTGCCTCTGGGATCTGCACACTCATCCTGATCTGGTAGGTGTCATCATCATTGGGTAGGACTCCTGTAGACTGCACTCCATCACGTTCGGTCAATGGAACACCATTCTTCTTAATTTGCATAATCACATCTTTGGGATAGAAACCTGTGGCCATGCAGGTCAGTCGGACATGTCCTGCAGTTTTGGCCTTTTTAGCAAATACATAGACCCTTGGAGAGGCTAAAGAGGGAATAAACGGAGAACATTAATATTATTTCTGATCTCACATGTACAAATGGTCGTTTTTGTTAACCATTTGTTAGGCTATACTATTTAAGTACTCACAATCAGCCCTACTGAATTCTTTGTCCTCATATTTCATGAATTTGGAAAGCCAGTCCACACACTCCTTCTCCAGGTAGCCCTTGGTGTACTGGTTGAGGATCTGGACCCCGTCCCACTTCCTCTTAGTCGGCTGAGCTTGAACAACTGCGGCCACCCACTGCATATTGGCATCATCAAAGGCCAGGAAGTCGTCACCATCGTAGCTGTACTGGTCTGTGCCCTTTATGAATTTCAATGTGCCGTCACTCTGTTGGTCAATCTCACAGCCATGTTTCCACTGAAGGATATGCACATCTGAGATGAAAAACAAATGAAAAAGACGGTCAATGATGACAATATACATGAGTAACTAATGACCTACAATTTTAAAAGATTAACGGTGAACGTAGGACAAATTGCAGGTGATCCCTCACCAGTGTTGTTGTGCATCTGCAGCCTATCAAGATATCGACATTAACTTTGAACCACTGCTCCTTGCTCTCGCGTGACTGAGTGCCTTTATCCCAGTAGTCTGCTGGCAGCTTCTCCCTCATCCAGGCCTGTTTGGGAATCTTCTTCTTTGCCACACTGTCATAGTAATCAATCTGTTTGTCATTCATCAGACCCATGGCAGTGAACTCATGGATTCCAGGCAATTCTAGTGGCTTTGAGAGTGAAGTGTAGATGTAATTCAGGGAGTAGATGTCTGTAGGGAAAACATTTTTAACATTGAGATAATTTGTCTGAATCTGCCTTCTCTCCATGTTACTCATACTATGCTGTAAAACATGAATAGGAAATGACTGCATGTTAAATATTTATCTATATCATAGATCTGTAACGGCCAACAAAATAATGTATTCAATTAATAGTGTCAGAGTGGCCTTGCATGATGTTGTCTAAATGGTAGGTGGCTTCTCAATAACAATAAGCCAAACTCTGGCCATTAGTGAGAAGTGGGACACATTCTGCAACTTAGAAATCAACCTATTTCATATTAATATATTGAAGAGATACTTTGCGATTTTGGGACATGAGGCACTTTATCTACTTCCCCAAATTCAGGTGAGCAAATGTTTATGGCTCTGTGTCCAGAATGAAGGAAGTTAGCATTGGCTTGTGAAACTACCTCTAACGTTAGTGCAACTGCTAAATAGCGTTAGCGCAATGACTAACAATCTTTGGGTACAGCTAGTTAGCATTGGCTCTCAAAAGTACCACTAACTTCCTTCATACTGGACGCATATACCTAAAAAAATGGTATCCACAAGTTCATCTGACTCTGGGGAAGTAGATAAAGGGCTTCATTGACAAAATCTTAAAAGAGCCCTTTAACACAACACCACCCGAACTCAAGTAGTTCGGACCTCTTGGTGTAATGATTAAGGTGTTGGCTTGACAGCTGCTAGATCCAGCTTTGAGTCCCGGTCGGGGCTATCCCCCGGATTCTCTACCATATCAAGAAAATAAATCATATGCATTTCCTTTTTCCTTTGTTCGTGTATTGTTCTTTAGTTTTTGTATAATCGTATTATAAAATTGTATGACCGTCCTTGTCTATCTGTGAGTGTTTAAGTGTTTTGTTAGTTGTCAAGATATGTTGTTGTTTTTGCACCCCAGGATGAGTAACGTTAGCTGCTGCTAAACAAATAAACGTGTGTACAATTGCAGTAGTCATTATCAGTATATAGACTACTTTATAATTGCAAACACATGACAAACATAAAATCTTCTTGGCACATGTTTTACTTTGTGATTTAAAAAAAGGAGATAATGCTATGCCTTGTTGGTCTAAGCAAAGTTTTTTTTTTTTAAAGCTCAATAATGTATATAATGTTTCATTACAAATGTGTGTTGTTATTGCACCGTTCATGGCCTGTAAGTGCGCAATAGCTTTCCAGTAACCGATACAATGGATGGAGAAACGTAAAGGTCGACTACAAATGCTAAAATGCAATTACAACAAGTAGACTATTGTGCTAATAGACCACAGCAGTATATATGGTAAGCGATTTTAAAAGTAATATTGTTTTATTATTCTTTTGCCACGCCTGGCTGTAAACGTTTACTTTCACTTTTGATATCGAGTACACAACTTACCGCTTTGGCTCCGGCAAATACATTCTAGTGAAAAATATAAAACAAAAAACATCAAATTAGGTCTATACATCTTGCTAATTAAACTACAACCGTTTTCTTAAGCTATATCCCCGTTTTAAAAGTATATGTCGATGGAAAACCCCTTCACAAATATCTGTTGCCTTCCTTCTTCTGTGTTTTTTTTTGGCTGACTACAACCCAAAGGGGTGTTTTGCCGCCGCCAACTGGACCGGTTGAAACCAAAACAAGGTCAAAAGAAAACCCATACGTGATAGGGAAACTAACCCAATCCACCCAAATAAAAATGCTACATTGACAAAACAAAACTCACATTACTTCCTTCTTTCAATTCTCCATATCTCCTTCTCAGGCTCAGGACCACAGAGAAGGTGCCTGACTTATATATTAATATTCCATGTAACTTCCAGAATCTTTCAATCTTTCAACCCCAGGAACTGTTCTGCCTCCACAATGATTTTTGTCTTCCTGGACCTTTTCTCCACTTTGGCAGAGCCATTTATCATCATATCTATAAACATCCACCTTCCTAACTTTTAAATACCTTGGTCCTGCTGGTGAAAGGAAACCCTGCAGCCTGCAGTGAAGGCCTATGCACAACCATATTACTCTTCAGTCGTTCATTCAAACCCTCAACCCTTTTAACAGCTGCTGCATATGAAATGCCCTGACATGATCAGATACAGAAAAGCCAACTGACGTTTACTCCTGAGGTGCTTTGACTTGTGGCACCCTCTACAACCACTGATTATTATTTGACCCTGCTGGTCATCTATGAACATTTGAACATCCAATACCATGTTCTGTTATAATCTCTCCGGCACAGCCAGAAGAGGACTGGCCACCCTCATAGCCTGGTTCCTCTCTAGGTTTCTTCCTAGGTTCTGGTCTTTCTACACAGTACATTTATCTGAGTACATTTTACTCAAATTGAATACAATTATACTCTACAAAAGATAACATTTGGTTCCAGTCTAAATAGAGTAAAAATGACTTGTTGCAGAGTTCAATTTTCAGAGTTATTTCTACTCTCTTCAGTGTTTATATTTAACTCTACAAACTGTAATTTACTCTATTTAGAGTAACATGGGAACAACTCTACTGCCAATTCACGCAATATAGAATTGAATATTATCAGTCAAGCATAGCATTTGTACAACTAAACTTAACGTCAAGAAATCACAAGTCAGTATTTAACAAAGAACTTTATTCTTAAATGCAAGACATTTGCAATACATACATCAAAATACTGACAATCAAATTAAATTGTGGACTGAAATGAAATGTTGGCCTCTGTTCACTTCAATAGAGGTACATAAAAAAGCTCAATATTGCAACTCAATACATCTAACAATGACATATCACATATCAAAAACACTGATCAAATAAAATTGTGGCCTCTATAAAATGACATTTTGGCAGCTGTCCCCCCTTTATTAAAAGTAAATAAAAAATACATTATTTCAAGCTTACTGTGTAGTCTTTAGAGTCACGGGAAACCGTATGGAACAATAAACAAACTTCAATCATCACAACTGTAAGAGATCTGTATATCAAATGCTTTGTGACAGAAAAGCTATTTAACGTCCACTACATAAGGTCCCTCTGTTGCACACCCAACTCTATGCTCATCAAGACATTGTTTGTAGGGCAAAAGTAACCTCTCATCTTTAACAAAAAAATGGTAGATTTTCTGGAAAAAAAACTGGCATCTCACAATGGACTTTAACATTTACATTTACATTTAAGTCATTTAGCAGACGCTCTTATCCAGAGCGACTTACAAATTGGTGCATTCACCTTATGACCTCCAGTGGAACAGTAGTGCATCTAAATCTTTTCAGGGGAGGGGGTGAGAGGGGATTACTTTATCCTATCCTAGGTATTCCTTAAAGAGGTGGGGTTTCAGGTGTCTCCGGAAGGTGGTGATTGACTCCGCTGTCCTGGCGTCGTGAGGGAGTTTGTTCCACCATTGGGGGGCCAGAGCAGCGAACAGTTTTGACTGGGCTGAGCGGGAACTGTGCTTCCTCAGGTGTGGTAGGAGGCGAGCAGGCCAGAGGTGGATGAACGCAGTGCCCTTGTTTGGGTGTAGGGCCTGATCAGAGCCTGAGGTACTGAGGTGCCGTTCCCCTCACAACTCCGTAGGCAAGCACCATGGTCTTGTAAGCGGATGCGAGCTTCAACTGGAAGCCAGTGGAGGGAGCGGAGGAGCGGGGTGACGTGAGAGAACTTGGGAAGGTTGAACACCAGACGGGCTGCGGCGTTCTGGATGAGTTGTAGGGGTTTAATGGCACAGGCAGGAGCCCAGCCAACAGCGAGTTGCAGTAATCCAGACGGGAGATGACAAGTGCCTGGATTAGGACCTGCGCCGCTTCCTGTGTGAGGCAGGGTCGCACTCTGCGGATGTTGTAAGAGCATGAACCTGCCAGGAACGGGCCACCGCCTTGATGTTAGTTGAGAACGACAGGGTGTTGTCCAGGATCACGCCAAGGTTCTTAGCGCTCTGGGAGGAGGACACAATGGAGTTGTCAACCGTGATGGCGAGATCATGGAACGGGCAGTCCTTCCCCGGGAGGAAGAGCAGCTCCGTCTTGCCGAGGTTCAGCTTGAGGTGGTGATCCGTCATCCACACGGATATGTCTGCCAGACATGCAGAGATGCGATTCGCCACCTGGTCATCAGAAGGGGAAAGGAGAAGATTAATTGTGTGTCGTCTGCATAGCAATGATAGGGAGAGACCATGTGAGGTTATGACAGAGCCAAGTGACTTGGTGTATAGCGAGAATAGGAGAGGGCCTAGAACAGAGCCCTGGGGACACCAGTGGTGAGCACGTGGTGTGGAGACGGGTTCTCGCCACGCCACCTGGTAGGAGCGACCTGTCAGGTAGGACGCAATCCAAGCGTGGAGCGCGCCGGAGATGCCCGCTCGGAGAGGGTGGAGAGAGGAGGATCTGATGGTTCACAGTATCGAAGGCAGCCGATAGGTCTAGAACACATATGTCAGAGTCAAGGCCCGCGGGCCACATCCGGCCCGCAAGAAGGTTTTTACGGCCCCTGGGATGATCTTGATTTATTATTAGAACCGGCCCGCAGCAAGCCGGCAGCCCGCAGATCTTTTACACGCACCAATACTACATTTCCCACAATGCAAAGGTGACGCACCGAGCAGTAGGCTGCTTCATTTCAATATTTATTGGCACAGCAGTCGCCAGCATCACAGTAAAATTAACTTTCAGATACCCATCAAAAATGGCAAACGGAAGGTGGATACTGAGAACCGGGGTTTCAAACAAGGTGGGAGTCGAGATATGTTCACGAAGGTAGCTGGAAACCTGTGTGTCTTCTGTGTGGAGAAAGTGTGGCGGGGTACTGAAAGAGTATAATCTGAGACGACATTATGAAACGAAACACGCGGACAAAAACAAGAATATGGACATGGAACAAAGGCTACAAAAAGGCAGAGGAATTAAAACGAGGCCTCAAATCTCGACAGGCTCTGTTCAAAAGCCAAATCACAAGGCCAGGCTGCTGTCAAGGCCAGTTTTATTTTGGCAGAAGAGATCGCTAAATCAGCCCGGCCATTTGGAGGATTTCATCAAAAAACTGCATGATTAAAGTTTGTGAAGTTTGCCCAGAAAAAGGCAGCTCTTTTTAAATGTGAGTCTGAGCAAACACCATTGCCGGAGTAGACCAGTTGTCCATCAATCTAAAAGAGCAGCTTGTGAAAAAGGGAAAAGATTTTTATTGCATATTCCTTGCTGTGGATGAGAGCACCGACATTTCTGACATTGCCCAGTTGTCAATTTTCATCCGCGGAGTGGACTCCAACCTAAAGCGTGACAGAGGAGTTTTTGGCTTTCGTCCTATGCATGGCACAACTACGGGCATGATTTGTATGAAGAGGTGTCAAGATGTGTAAATGAGATGGAGCTGCCTTGGGAAAAACTCGTGGGTTTGACAACCGACGGAGCACCTGCGATGTGTGGACACAGGAGCGGACTGGTGGCGAAGATACGGAAAGATGCAAGAGGAAAACGCGACAGGTGAGCTGACAGCTTATCATTGTATCATACACCAGGAAGCGTTGTGCGGTAAAGCCTTGAAAATGGAGCATGTAATGAGCATCATCACGCGCACAGTTAACTTTATCAGAGCCAAAGGTTTGAATCACCGCCAGTTCAAGGCATTTCTGACGGAGTTAGAAACGGAGCATGGTGATTTGCCTTATCACACAGAGGTGCGATGGCTAAGCCAGGGAAAGGTGCTTCAAAGATGTTTCGAGCTTCGTGAGGAGATTTGTCTGTTCTTGGACAGCAAAGGGAAAGACACAACACAACTCCGAGACTAAATGTTTCTGTGTGAAATGGCTTTTCTGTGTGACATTACGAGTCATCTGAATGCAATAAACTTGCAGCTGCAGGATTCGGGATCGTGTCATCTCTGATATGTACAGTACAGTGAAGGCATTTAAAACCAAACTGACTCTGTGGGAGACGCAGATGCGGAAAGAAAATTTGAGCCACTTTCCCAGCTGCCAGACCATGAAGCTCTCTACCAGTGCGTTCCCGAGCACACAGTTGGCTGATAAAATAGGTATGCTTGCCGCTGACTTTCGACGCCCGATTTGCTGACTTTGAAGCACAAAAAGCAGGTTGGAACTGCTCGGTAACCCATTTGCTGTTGACGTGGAAAGCTCACCACCAAACCTCCAAATGGAGTTGATTGACCTCCAATGCAATGATGCACTGAGGGCAAAATATGCGGCAGTGGGTGCTGCGGAGTTCGCCCCGTTTCCTCCCGGCACAATGCCCCAGCTGCGCATCCAGGCTGCTCAAACGTTGTCTATGTTTGGCAGCACATACCTGTGTGAACAACTGTTTTCTTTGATGAACCTGAACAAAACATCACACAGAAGTCGACTACTGCTGAACACCTCCACTCAATTCTGAGGATTTCTTCAGCTCAGAGCCTTACCGAACATTGATGAACTTGTGGAAAAGATGGGACACCACCAAGTATCACCCTCAACCTCAAACAAGTGAACATTACTGTGCAATCACATATTTAGAGTTTTTACTCAGTTCAAGTTTAAAAGTTAAAATTTAATATTTGTTTTCACTGCATGTTACTTCTCCTTAAACAAAGTGTTGTTTTTGATTAATAGATTTTGCACTTTATTTTTTTGTATTTCAATCCAATTATATTTTAAAAATATTTCAGTTGAGTGGATGATAGAAAATTGCTATTATTGTTTTTTTCTTTGAAGTAAATTTAGCCCACTTTTGCTAAAATAGAAAATATAGTCTACTGATGGTGCCTTGAATACGGTTTCTTTCATTTAATGTTCATGTTATGGGGATATTTATATAAAGGAAATTTGTCTTTTGTGTCTGTTGAAAATTAAAGATTACTGACAGAGCCATAAGAAAATATTGCTTTATTTATCTGATCATATTGTAATATATTTGTTAGGTTTTCAGTAGGTTCAATTAGGTTCACTAGACTATATGCGTCATTTAAAAATTTTTCAATGAACATTCGAACAGTCCGGCCCTCGTCTTGTAGCTGATTTTTTATTTGGCCCTCCGTCCATTTGACTTTGACACCCCTGGTCTAGAAGGATGAGAGCAGAGGAGAGAGAGTTAGGCTTTTAGCAGTGCGGAGCGCTCCGTGATACAGAGAAGAGTTAGTCTCAGTTGAATGACTAGTCTTGAAACCTGACTGATTTGGATCAAGAAGGTCATTCTGAGAGAGATAGTGGGAGAGCTGGCCATGACGGCACGTTCAAGAGTTTTGGGAGAGAAAAGAGAAGGGATACTGGTCTGTAGTTGTTGACATCGGAGGGATCGAGTGTAGGTTTTTTCAGAAGGGGTGCACCTCTCGCTCTCTTGAAGACGGAAGGGACGTAGCCAGCGGTCAGGGATGAGTTGATGAGCGAGGTGAGGTAAGGGAGGAGGTCTCCGGAAATGGTCTGGAGAAGAGAGGAGGGGATAGGGTCAAGCGGGCAGGTTGTAGGGCGGCCGGCCGTCACAAGACGCGAGATTTCATCTGGAGAGAGAGGGAGAAAGAGGTCAGAGCACAGGGTAGGGCAGTGTGAGCAGAACCAGCGGTGTCGTTTGACTTAGCAAACGAGGATCGGATGTCGTCGACCTTCTTTTCAAAATGGTTGACGAAGTCATCTGCAGAGAGGGAGGAGGGGGGAGGGGAGGAGGATTCAGGAGGGAGGAGAAGGTTGCAAAGAGCTTCCTAGGGTTAGAGGCAGATGCTTGGAATTTAGAGTGGTAGAAAGTGGCTTTAGCAGCAGAGAGAGAAGAGGAAAATGTAGAGAGGAGGGAGTGAAAGGATGTCAGGTCCGCAGGGAGGCGAGTTTTCCTCCATTTCCGCTCGGCTGCCCGGAGCCCTGTTCTGTGAGCTCGCAATGAGTCGTCGAGCCACGGAGCGGGAGGGAGGACCGAGCCGGCCTGGAGGATAGGGGACATAGAGAGTCAAAGGATGCAGAAAGGGAGGAGAGGAGGGTTGAGGAGGCAGAATCAGGAGATAGGTTGGAGAAGGTTTGAGCAGAGGGAAGAGATGATAGGATGGAAGAGGAGAGAGTAGCGGGGAGAGAGAGCGAAGGTTGGGACGGCGCGATACCATCCGAGTAGGGGCAGTGTGGGAAGTGTTGGATGAGAGCGAGAGGGAAAAGGATACAAGGTAGTGGTCGGAGACTTGGAGGGAGTTGCAACGAGGTTAGTGGAAGAACAGCATCTAGTAAAGATGAGGTCGAGCGTATTTCCTGCCTTGTGAGTAGGGGGAAGGTGAGAGGGTGAGGTCAAAAGAGGAGAGGAGTGGAAAGAAGGAGGCAGAGAGGAATGAGTCAAAGGTAGGCGTGGGGAGGTTAAAGTCGCCCAGAACTGTGAGAGGTGAGCCGTCCTCAGGAAAGGAGCTTATCAAGGCATCAAGCCTTGA
>NW_027035777.1:0-11610 GCF_034236695.1 Oncorhynchus nerka
ACTATTTCAGCTTTGGGAGGTAAGGCACCACGATGCACTATTTCAGCTTTGGGAGGTAAGGCACTACGATGCACTATTTCAGCTTTGGGAGGTAAGGCACTACGTGATGCACTATTTCAGCTTTGGGAGGTAAGGCACTACGATGCACTATTTCAGCTTTGGGAGGCACTACGATGCACTATTTCAGCTTTGGGAGGTAAGGCACTTTTCAGCTTTGGGAGGTGGTGCACTACTTTCAGCTTTGGGAGGTAAGGCTTTGCACTTACGATGCACTATTTCAGCTTTGGGAGGTAAGGCACTGATGCACTATTTCAGCTGCACTATGCACTTCAGCTTTTTGGAGGTAAGGCACTACGATGCACTATTTCAGCTTTGGGAGGTAAGGCACTACGATGCACTATTTCAGCTTTGGGAGGTAAGGCACTACGATGCACTATTTCAGCTTTGGGAGTAAGGCACTACGATGCACTATTTCAGCTTTGGGAGGTAAGGCACTACATGCACTATTTCAGCTTTGGGAGGCAAGGCACTACGATGCACTATTTCAGCTTTGGGAGGTAAGGCACTACGATGCACTATTTCCAGCTTTGGGGAGGTAAGGCACCACGATGCACTATTTCAGCTTTGGGAGGCAAGGCACTACGATGCACTATTTCAGCTTTGGGAGGTAAGGCACTTGGCGATGCACTATTTCAGCTTGGGAGGCAAGGCACTACGATGCACTATTTCCAGCTTTGGGAGGTAAGGCACTACGATGCACTATTGCAGCTTTGGGAGGTAAGGCACACGTATGCACTATTTCAGCTTTGGGAGGTAAGGCACTACGATGCACTATTTCAGCTTTGGGAGGTAAGGCACTACGATGCACTATTTCAGCTTTGGGAGGTAAGGCACCACGATGCACTATTTCAGCTTTGGGAGGTAAGGTACTACGATGCACTATTTCAGCTTTGGGAGGTAAGGCACTACGATGCACTATTTCAGCTTTGGGAGGTAAGGCACTACGATGCACTATTTCAGCTTTGGGAGGTAAGGCACTACGATGCACTATTTCAGCTTTGGGAGGCAAGGCACTACGATGCACTATTTCAGCTTTGGGAGGCAAAGGCTCGATGCACTATTTCAGCTTTGGGAGGTAAGGCACTACGATGCACTATTTCAGCTTTGGGAGGTAAGGCACTACGATGCACTATTTCAGCTTTGGGAGGTAAGGCACTACGATGCACTATTTCAGCTTTGGGAGGTAAGGCACTACGATGCACTATTTCAGCTTTGGGAGGTAAGGCACTACGAGGCACTATTTCAAGGCACTACGATGCACTATTTCAGCTTTGGGAGGTAAGGCACTACGATGCACTATTTCAGCTTTGGGAGGTAAGGCACTACGATGCACTATTTCAGCTTTGGGAGGTAAGGCACTACGATGCACTATTTCAGCTTTGGGAGGTAAGGCACTACGATGCACTATTTCAGCTTTGGGAGGTAAGGCACCACGCACTATTTCAGCTTTGGGAGGTAAGGCACTACGATGCACTATTTCAGCTTTGGGAGGTACTACGGCATTTCAGCTTTGGGATGCACTATTTCAGCTTTGGGAGGTAAGGCACACGATGTACTATTTCAGCTTTGGGAGGTAAGGCACTACGATGCACTATTTCAGCTTTGGGAGGTAAGGCACTACGATGCACTATTTCAGCTTTGGGAGGTAAGGCACTACGATGCACTATTTCAGCTTTGGGAGGTAAGGCACTACGATGCACTATTTCAGCTTTGGGAGGTAAGGCACTACGATGCACTATTTCAGCTTTGGGAGGTAAGGCACTACGATGCACTATTTCAGCTTTGGGAGGTAAGGCACTACGATGCACTATTTCAGCTTTGGGAGGTAAGGCACTACGATGCACTATTTCAGCTTTGGGAGGTAAGGCACTACGATGCACTATTTCAGCTTTGGGAGGTAAGGCACTACGATGCACTATTTCAGCTTTGGGAGGTAAGGCACTACGATGCACTATTTCAGCTTTGGGAGGTAAGGCACTACGATGCACTATTTCAGCTTTGGGAGGTAAGGCACTACGATGCACTATTTCAGCTTTGGGAGGTAAGGCACTGATGCACTATTTCAGCTTTGGGAGGTAAGGCACTACGATGCACTATTTCAGCTTTGGGAGGTAAGGCACTACGATGCACTATTTCAGCTTTGGGAGGTAAGGCACTACGATGCACTATTTCAGCTTTGGGAGGTAAGGCACTACGATGCACTATTTCAGCTTTGGGAGGTAAGGCACTACGATGCACTATTTCAGCTTTGGGAGGTAAGGCACTACGATGCACTATTTCAGCTTTGGGAGGTAAGGCACTACGATGCACTATTTCAGCTTTGGGAGGTAAGGCACTACGATGCACTATTTCAGCTTTGGGAGGTAAGGCACTACGATGCACTATTTCAGCTTTGGGAGGTAAGGCACTACGATGCACTATTTCAGCTTTGGGAGGTAAGGCACTACGATGCACTATTTCAGCTTTGGGAGGTAAGGCACTACGATGCACTATTTCAGCTTTGGGAGGTAAGGCACTACGATGCACTATTTCAGCTTTGGGAGGTAAGGCACTACGATGCACTATTTCAGCTTTGGGAGGTAAGGCACTACGATGCACTATTTCAGCTTTGGGAGGTAAGGCACTACGATGCACTATTTCAGCTTTGGGAGGTAAGGCACTACGATGCACTATTTCAGCTTTGGGAGGTAAGGCACTACGATGCACTATTTCAGCTTTGGGAGGTAAGGCACGCACTATTTCAGCTTTGGGAGGTAAGGCACTACGATGCACTATTTCAGCTTTGGGAGGTAAGGCACTACGATGCACTATTTCAGCTTTGGGAGGTAAGGCACTACGATGCACTATTTCAGCTTTGGGAGGTAAGGCACTACGATGCACTATTTCAGCTTTGGGAGGTAAGGCACTACGATGCACTATTTCAGCTTTGGGAGGTAAGGCACTACGATGCACTATTTCAGCTTTGGGAGGTAAGGCACTACGATGCACTATTTCAGCTTTGGGAGGTAAGGCACTACGATGCACTATTTCAGCTTTGGGAGGTAAGGCACTACGATGCACTATTTCAGCTTTGGGAGGTAAGGCACTACGATGCACTATTTCAGCTTTGGGAGGTAAGGCACTACGATGCACTATTTCAGCTTTGGGAGGTAAGGCACTACGATGCACTATTTCAGCTTTGGGAGGTAAGGCACTGGCGATGCACTATTTCAGCTTTGCACTGCATTTCAGCTTTGGGAGGGGCACTACGATGCACTATTTCAGCTTTGGGAGGGCACTACGATGCACTATTTCAGCTTTGCACTACGATGCACTATTTCAGCTTTGGGAGGTAAGGCACTACGATGCACTATTTCAGCTTTGGGAGGTAAGGCACTACGATGCACTATTTCAGCTTTGGGAGGTAAGGCACTACGATGCACTATTTCAGCTTTGGGAGGTAAGGCACTACGATGCACTATTTCAGCTTTGGGAGGTAAGGCACTACGATGCACTATTTCAGCTTTGGGAGGTAAGGCACTACGATGCACTATTTCAGCTTTGGGAGGTAAGGCACTACGATGCACTATTTCAGCTTTGGGAGGTAAGGCACTACGATGCACTATTTCAGCTTTGGGAGGTAAGGCACTACGATGCACTATTTCAGCTTTGGGAGGTAAGGCACTACGATGCACTATTTCAGCTTTGGGAGGTAAGGCACTCGATGCACTATTTCAGCTTTGGGAGGTAAGGCACTACGATGCACTATTTCAGCTTTGGGAGGTAAGGCACTACGATGCACTATTTCAGCTTTGGGAGGTAAGGCACTACGATGCACTATTTCAGCTTTGGGAGGTAAGGCACTACGATGCACTATTTCAGCTTTGGGAGGTAAGGCACTACGATGCACTATTTCAGCTTTGGGAGGTAAGGCACTACGATGCACTATTTCAGCTTTGGGAGGTAAGGCACTACGATGCACTATTTCAGCTTTGGGAGGTAAGGCACTACGATGCACTATTTCAGCTTTGGGAGGTAAGGCACTACGATGCACTATTTCAGCTTTGGGAGGTAAGGCACTACGATGCACTATTTCAGCTTTGGGAGGTAAGGCAATTAGGCACTATTTCAGCTTTGGGAGGTGGCACTGCACTATTTCAGCTTTGGGAGGCACTACGATGCACTATTTCAGCTTTGGGAGGTAAGGCACTACGATGCACTATTTCAGCTTTGGGAGGCACTACGATGCACTATTTCAGCTTTGGGAGGTAAGGCACTACGATGCACTATTTCAGCTTTGGGAGGTAAGGCACTACGATGCACTATTTCAGCTTTGGGAGGTAAGGCACTACGATGCACTATTTCAGCTTTGGGAGGTAAGGCACTACGATGCACTATTTCAGCTTTGGGAGGTAAGGCACTACGATGCACTATTTCAGCTTTGGGAGGGGCACTACGATGCACTATTTCAGCTTTGGGAGGTAAGGCACTACGATGCACTATTTCAGCTTTGGGAGGTAAGGCACTACGATGCACTATTTCAGCTTTGGGAGGTAAGGCACTACGATGCACTATTTCAGCTTTGGGAGGTAAGGCACTAAGATGCACTATTTCAGCTTTGGGAGGTGCACTACGATGCACTATTTCAGCTTTGGGAGGTAAGGCACTACGATGCACTATTTCAGCTTTGGGAGGTAAGGCACTACGATGCACTATTTCAGCTTTGGGAGGTAAGGCACTACGATGCACTATTTCAGCTTTGGGAGGTAAGGCACTGATGCACTATTTCAGCTTTGGGAGGTAAGGCACTACGATGCACTATTTCAGCTTTGGGAGGTAAGGCACTACGATGCACTATTTCAGCTTTGGGAGGTAAGGCACTACGATGCACTATTTCAGCTTTGGGAGGTAAGGCACTACGATGCACTATTTCAGCTTTGGGAGGTAAGGCACTACGATGCACTATTTCAGCTTTGGGAGGTAAGGCACTACGATGCACTATTTCAGCTTTGGGAGGTAAGGCACTACGATGCACTATTTCAGCTTTGGGAGGTAAGGCACTACGATGCACTATTTCAGCTTTGGGAGGTAAGGCACTACGATGCACTATTTCAGCTTTGGGAGGTAAGGCACTACGATGCACTATTTCAGCTTTGGGAGGTAAGGCACTACGATGCACTATTTCAGCTTTGGGAGGTAAGGCACTACGATGCACTATTTCAGCTTTGGGAGGTAAGGCACTACGATGCACTATTTCAGCTTTGGGAGGTAAGGCACTACGATGCACTATTTCAGCTTTGGGAGGTAAGGCACTACGATGCACTATTTCAGCTTTGGGAGGTAAGGCACTACGATGCACTATTTCAGCTTTGGGAGGTAAGGCACTACGATGCACTATTTCAGCTTTGGGAGGTAAGGCACTACGATGCACTATTTCAGCTTTGGGAGGTAAGGCACTACGATGCACTATTTCAGCTTTGGGAGGTAAGGCACTACGATGCACTATTTCAGCTTTGGGAGGTAAGGCACAGCTTTGGGAGGTGCACTTTCAGCTTTGGGAGGTAAGGCTTTGGGACTACGATGCACTATTTCAGCTTTGGGAGGTAAGGCACTACGATGCACTATTTCAGCTTTGGGAGGTAAGGCACTACGATGCACTATTTCAGCTTTGGGAGGTAAGGCACTACGATGCACTATTTCAGCTTTGGGAGGTAAGGCACTACGATGCACTATTTCAGCTTTGGGAGGTAAGGCACTACGATGCACTATTTCAGCTTTGGGAGGTAAGGCACTACGATGCACTATTTCAGCTTTGGGAGGTAAGGCACTACGATGCACTATTTCAGCTTTGGGAGGTAAGGCACTACGATGCACTATTTCAGCTTTGGGAGGTAAGGCACTGATGCACTATTTCAGCTTTGGGAGGTAAGGCACTACGATGCACTATTTCAGCTTTGGGAGGTAAGGCACTACGATGCACTATTTCAGCTTTGGGAGGTAAGGCACTACGATGCACTATTTCAGCTTTGGGAGGTAAGGCACTACGATGCACTATTTCAGCTTTGGGAGGTAAGGCACTACGATGCACTATTTCAGCTTTGGGAGGTAAGGCACTACGATGCACTATTTCAGCTTTGGGAGGTAAGGCACTGCACGCTTTGGGAGGTGGCACTGCACTATTTCAGCTTTGGGAGGTAAGGCACTACGATGCACTATTTCAGCTTTGGGAGGTAAGGCACTACGATGCACTATTTCAGCTTTGGGAGGTAAGGCACTACGATGCACTATTTCAGCTTTGGGAGTAAGGCACTACGATGCACTATTTCAGCTTTGGGAGGTAAGGCACTATTTCAGCTTTGGGAGGTAAGCACTATTTCAGCTTTGGGAGGTAAGGCACTGCACTATTTCAGATGCACTATTTCAGCTTTGGGAGGTAAGGCACTACGATGCACTATTTCAGCTTTGGGAGGTAAGGCACTAACATGCACTATTTCAGCTTTGGGAGGTAAGGCACTACGATGCACTATTTCAGCTTTGGGAGGTAAGGCACTACGATGCACTATTTCAGCTTTGGGAGGTAAGGCACTACGATGCACTATTTCAGCTTTGGGAGGTAAGGCACTTTGCACTTTGGGGAGGTAAGGCACTACGATGTACCATTTCAGCTTTGGGAGGTAAGGCACTACGATGCACTATTTCAGCTTTGGGAGGTAAGGCACTCGATGCACTATTTCAGCTTTGGGAGGTAAGGCACTACGATGCACTATTTCAGCTTTGGGAGGTAAGGCACTACGATGCACTATTTCAGCTTTGGGAGGTAAGGCACTACGATGCACTATTTCAGCTTTGGGAGGTAAGGCACTACGGTATTTCAGCTTTGGGAGGCACTACGATGCACTATTTCAGCTTTGGGAGGTAAGGCACTACGATGCACTATTTCAGCTTTGGGAGGTAAGGCACTACGATGCACTATTTCAGCTTTGGGAGGCAAGGCACTACGATGCACTATTTCAGCTTTGGGAGGTAAGGCACTACGATGCACTATTTCAGCTTTGGGAGGTAAGGCACTACGATGCACTATTTCAGCTTTGGGAGGTAAGGCACTACGATGCACTATTTCAGCTTTGGGAGGTAAGGCACTACGATGCACTATTTTCAGCTTTGGGAGGTAAGGCACTACGATGCACTATTTCAGCTTTGGGAGGTAAGGCACTACGATGCACTATTTCAGCTTTGGAGGTAAGGCACTACGATGCACTATTTCAGCTTTGGGAGGTAAGGCACTACGATGCACTATTTCAGCTTTGGGAGGTAAGGCACTACGATGCACTTCTTTGGGAGGTAAGGCACTACGATGCACTATTTCAGCTTTGGGAGGTAAGGCACTACGATGCACTATTTCAGCTTTGGGAGCTTTGGGAGGTAAGGCACTACGATGCACTATTTCAGCTTTGGGAGGTAAGGCACTACGATGCACTATTTCAGCTTTGGGAGGTAAGGCACTACGGGATGCACTATTTCAGCTTTGGGAGGTAAGGCACTACGATGCACTATTTCAGCTTTGGGAGGTAAGGCACTACGATGCACTATTTCAGCTTTGGGAGGTAAGGCACTACGATGCACTATTTCAGCTTTGGGAGGTAAGGCACTACGATGCACTATTTCAGCTTTGGGAGGTAAGGCACTACGATGCACTATTTCAGCTTTGGGAGGTAAGGCACTACGATGCACTATTTCAGCTTTGGGAGGTAATGCACTATTTCAGCACTACGATGCACTATTTCAGCTTTGGGAGGTAAGGCACTACGATGCACTATTTCAGCTTTGGGAGGTAAGGCACTACGATGCACTATTTCAGCTTTGGGAGGTAAGCACTATTTCAGCTTTGGGAGGTAAGGCACTACGATGCACTATTTCAGCTTTGGGAGGTAAGGCACTACGATGCACTATTTCAGCTTTGGGAGGTAAGGTAATTACATGCACTATTTCAGCTTTGGGAGGTAAGGCACTCGATGCACTATTTCAGCTTTGGGAGGTAAGGCACTACGATGCACTATTTCAGCTTTGGGAGGTAAGGCACTACGATGCACTATTTCAGCTTTGGGAGGTAAGGCACTACGATGCACTATTTCAGCTTTGGGAGGTAAGGCACTACGATGCACTATTTCAGCTTTGGGAGGTAAGGCACTACGATGCACTATTTCAGCTTTGGGAGGTAAGGCACTACGATGCACTATTTCAGCTTTGGGAGCACTACCCAGCTTTGGGAGGTAAGGCACTACGATGTACTATTTCAGCTTTGGGAGGTAAGGCACTCGATGCACTATTTCAGCTTTGGGAGGTAAGGCACTACGATGCACTATTTCAGCTTTGGGAGGTAAGGCACTACGATGCACTATTTCAGCTTTGGGAGGTAAGGCACTACGATGCACTATTTCAGCTTTGGGAGGTAAGGCACTACGATGCACTATTTCAGCTTTGGGAGGTAAGGCACTACGATGCACTATTTCAGCTTTGGGAGGTAAGGCACTATGATGCACTATTTCAGCTTTGGGATGTAAGGCACTACGATGCACTATTTCAGCTTTGGGAGGTAAGGCACTACGATGCACTATTTCAGCTTTGGGAGGTAAGGCACTATGATGCACTATTTCAGCTTTGCGACGACATGGATTTGATTAGCATAAAAAAAAATATGAATGGGATGCATTTCAAAATAAAGTTCCCATTTTAAAAACAAAAGTTTCCATTCATAGAGATAGATTTGCAAAGCTTTGGGAAACAAGCAACTATAAAGACTATGAACTTTTTTTCAGCTTTGGGAGGTATGCTTCACCAGATCACTATTTCACTTTTGGCAATCGATATCGTATCTGAAATCAGAAAGAAACACACATTAAGAGGCAAGAGCTGACAGGAGCCGGTGAGAAAACTATTTGTGTCTAAACTATTTCAGCTTTGGGGTTTGAACATTAACAAATAGAACCAAAGTGGTTTGATATCATTCCTCATAAGGCAATGACATTCAGCTTTGGGACAAACAAAAAGCCACTCAAAATCAATTTATATTAACTTGAAATGACAAATTGTTAACCGGTAAAACCACTATTTCAGCTTATCCTTTCTACACTTCATGAATGAATGTCTATTTTCCTTTTAAAACACTGTTGTCCAAGACTCCCCTGCTGTCACCCACCCATTCACTTTTGGAATCAATCACGTTTTAAACAATGAGCTGCAGCTGCTGTCGGTGATAAACTTTGACTTAAAACAGTAATTCAAAGTGGTTTGAATCATTCCTCATACAATGACATCCAAACAAAAGCCATCCAAAATCAATTTATATTAACTTGAAATGACAAATTGTTAACTAAAACCACTTATTTCACTAATCCTTCTACACCAAAATGAAGTCTATTTTCCTTTTCACTGTTGTCCAAGACTATCTGCTGTCACCCACCCATTCACAGAGGACTGATTTAAACAGAGCTACAGAGGACTGATGACAGAAGATACAGAATGAGACTGACCCATCCTCACAGAGTTACTATATATGTAAAGGACTGAAATAAATTAGTCAGGGGACTGATGACTGAGCTACAGAGGACTGATGATGAGCTACAGAGGACTGATGATGAGATACAGAGGACTGATGACTGAGCTACAGAGGGACTGATGAGCTACAGAGGACTGACTGAGCTACAGACTGATGACAGAGCTACAGAGGACTGATGACTGAGCTACAGAGGACTGATGACTGAGCTACAGAGGACTGATGACTGAGCTGAAGCTGAAGGACTGACAGAGATACAGAGGACTGATGACCCCAGGCTACAGAGGACTGACAGAGATACAGAGGACTGATGACTGAGCTACAGGACTGATGACAGAGCTACAGAGGACGCTAGGCAGAGGACTGATGACTGAGCTACAGAGGACTGATGACTGAGCTGAAGGGACTGATGACAGAGCTACAGAGGACTGTGACAGAGCTGAGGACTGATGACAGAGCTACAGAGGACTGATGACTGAGCTACAGAGGACTGATGACCCAGGTGACTGATGACAGAGCTACAGAGGACTGATGACTAGAGCTACAGAGGACTGATGACTGAGCTACAGAGGACTGATGACTGAGCTACAGAGGACTGATGACTGAGCTACAGAGGACTGATGACTGAGCTACAGAGGACTGATGACTAGAGCCACAGAGGACTGGATGACAGAGCCACAGAGGACTGATGACAGAGCTACAGAGGACTTGATGACAGAGCTACAGAGGACTGATGACTGAGCTACAGAGACTGATGACGAGCAGACTGACAGAGGGACTGATGACTGAGCAGAGGACTGATGACAGAAGGACTGGAGCTACGAGGACTGATGACAGAGCTACAGAGGACTGATGACTGAGCTACAGAGGACTGATGACTGAGCTACAGAGGACTGATGACTGAGCTACAGAGGACTGATGACAGAGCCACGAGACTGATGACTGAGCTACAGAGGACGATGACAGAGCTACAGAGGACTGATGACTGAGCCACAGAGGACTGATGACAGAGCTACAGAGGACTGATGACTGAGCTACAGAGGACTGATGACTGAGCTACAGAGGACTGATGACAGAGCTACAGAGGACTGATGACAGAGCTACAGAGGACTGATGACAGAGCTACAGAGGACTGATGACTGAGCTACAGAGGACTGATGACTGAGCTACAGAGGACTGATGACAGAGCTACAGAGGACTGATGACTGAGCTACAGAGGACTGATGACTGAGCTACAGAGGACTGATGACTGAGCTACAGAGGACTGATGACTGAGCTACAGAGGACTGATGACTGAGCTACAGAGGACTGATGACTGAGCTCACAGAGGACTGATGACTAGAGCTACAGAGGACTGATGACTGAGCTACAGAGGACTGATGACAGAGCTACAGAGGACTGATGACTGAGCTACAGAGGACTATGACAGAGACAGAGGGCTGATGACTGAGCCACAGAGGACTGATGACTGAGCTACAGAGGACTGATGACAGAGAGCCGTAGCTACAGAGGACGAAGCTACAGAGGACTGATGACTGAGCTACAGAGGACTGATGACAGAGCTACAGAGGACTGATGACATGATGCTACAGAGGACTGATGACTGAGCTACAGAGGACTGATGACTGAGCCACAGAGGACTGATGACTGAGCTACAGAGGACTGGGATGACAGAGCTACAGAGGACTGATGACTGAGCTACAGAGGACTGATGACAGAGCTACAGAGGACTGATGACAGAGCTACAGAGGACTGATGACATGAGCTACAGAGGACTGATGACTGAGCTACAGAGGACTGATGACTGAGCTACAGAGGACTGATGACTGAGGAGGACTGATGACAGAGCTACAGAGGACTGATGACTGAGCTACAGAGGAGACTGATCACTGGAGCTACAGAGGACTGATGACAGAGCCACAGAGGACTGATGACATGAGCTACAGAGGATCTGATGACTGAGCTACAGAGGACTGGATGACAGAGCTACAGAGGACTGATGACAGAGCTACAGAGGA
>NW_027035778.1:0-11610 GCF_034236695.1 Oncorhynchus nerka
TGCGTCAGACGACAGTTGATGGTGTTGTGTCGTTAGACGACAGTTGATGATGGTGTTGTTGTCGTTAGACGACAGTTGATGATGGTGTTCGTGTCAGACGACAGTTGATGATGGTGTTGTTGTCGCCAGACGACAGTTGATGATGGTGTTGTTGTCGCCAGACGACAGTTGATGATGGTGTTGTTGTCGCCAGATCGACAGTTGATGATGGTGTTGTTGTCGCCAGACCGACAGTTGATGATGGTGTTGTTGTCGCCAGACGACAGCTGATGATGGTGCTGCTGTCGCTAGACGACAGCTGATGATGGTGTTGCTGTCGCCAGACGCCACAGTTGATGATGGTGTTGTTGTCGCGTCAGACGACAGCTGATGATGGTGTTGTTGTCGCCAGACGACAGCTGATGATGGTGTTGTTGTCGCCAGACGCACAGTTGATGATGTTGTTGCCGCCAGACGACAGTTGATGATGGTGTTGTTGTCGCCAGACGACAGTTGATGATGGTGTTTGTTGTCGCCAGACGACAGTTGATGATGGTGTGCGGTCGCAGACGACAGTTGATGATGGTGTTGTTGTCAGTCAGACGACAGTTGATGATGGTGCTGTTGTCGCCAGACGACAGTTGATGATGGTGTCATTGCGCCAGACAACAGTTGATGATGGTGTTGCGCCGTCAGACGACAGTTGATGATGGTGTTGTTGTCGTCAGGACGACAGTTGATGATGGCGTTGTTGTCGCCAGATCTGACAGTTGATGATGGTGTTGTTGTGCGTCAGACGACAGTTGATGATGGTGTTGTTGTCGTCAGACGACAGTTGATGATGGTGTCGTCAGGCGACCAGTTGATGATGGTGTTGTTGTCGTCAGACGACAGTTGATGATGGTGTCGTTGGTCGCCAGACGACAGTTGATGATGGTGTTGTTGTCGCCAGACGTACAGTTGATGATGGTGTTGTTGTCGCCAGACGACAGTTGATGATGGTGTTGTCGCCAGACGCACAGTTGATGATGGTGTTGTTGTGCGTCAGGCGACAGTTTGATGGTGTTGGTGTCGTTGAGGCGACAGTTGATGATAGTGTTGTGGTGGGTCAGGCGACAGTTGATGATGGTGTTGGTGTCATTAGACGACGGTTGATGATGGTGTCGTTGGAGCGACGGTTGATGATGGTGTTGTTGTCGTCAAACGACAGTTGATGATGGTGTTGTTGTCGTCAGGCGACAGTTGATGATGGTGTTGTTGTCGTCAGGCGACAGTTGATGATGGTGTTGTTGTCATCAGTTGATGAGCGAGGCGACGGTTGATGATGGTGTTGTTGTTCGGGCGACAGTTGATGCGACAGTTGATGATGGTGTTGTTTGTCGTTAGGCGACGGTTGACGATGGTATTGTTGTCGTCAGGCGACAGTTGATGATGGTGTGGGTCAGGCGACAGTTGATGATGGTATGCGTCAGGCGACGGTTGATGATGGTGTTGTTGTCGTCAGGCGGCAGTTGATGATGGTGTTATTACAGTTTGATGGTGTTCAAAGTCAGGCAATTGATGATGGTGCTGTTGTCGCAGACGACAGTTGATGATGGTGTTGTTGTCAGCCAGACGACAGTTGATGATGGTGTTGTTGTCGCCAGACTGACAGTTGATGATGGTGCTGCTGTCGTCAGACCACAGTTGATGATGGTGTTGCTGTCGCCAGACGACAGTTGATGATGGTGTTGTTGTCGTCAGACGACAGTTGATGATGGTGTCGGTCCAGACGACAGTTGATGATGGTGTTGCTGTCGCCAGACTGACAGCTGATGATGGTGTTGTTGTCGCCAGACGACAGTTGATGATGGTGCTGTTGTCGTCAGACCACAGCTGATGATGGTGTTGTTGTCGTCAGACGACAGTTGATGATGGTGTTGTTGTCGTTAGACGACAGTTGATGATGGTGTCGTCAGACGACAGTTGATGATGGTGTTGTTGTCGTCAGACGACAGTTGATGATGGTGTTGTTGTCGTCAGACGACAGTTGATGATGGTGTTGTTGTCGTCAGACGACAGTTGATGATGGTGTTGTTGTCGTCAGACGACAGTTGATGATGGTGTTGTTTAGTTGATATGCGTCGTCAGCGACAGTTGATGATGGTGTTGTTGTCGTCAGGCGACAGTTGATGATGGTGTTGTTGTCGTCAGGCGACAGTTGATGATGGTGTCACAGACAACAGTTGATGATGTCGTCAGACGACAGTTGATGATGGTGTTGTTGTCGTCAGGCGACAGTTGATGATGGTGTTGTTGTCATTAGGCGACAGTTGATGATAATTATTAGATCAGACGACAGTTGATGATGGTGTTGTTGTCGTCAGCGACAGTTGATGATAGTATTTATTCGTCGCCAGACGACAGTTGATGATGGTGATTGTTGTCGTCAGACGACAGTTGATGATGGTGTTGTTGTCGTTAGTTGATGATGGTTGTCGTTAGACGACAGTTGATGATGGTGTTGTTGTCGTCAGACGACAGTTGATGATGGTGTTGTTGTCGTCAGACGACAGTTGATGATGGTGTTGTTGTCGTCAGACGACAGTTGATGATGGTGTCGTCAGACGACAGTTGATGATGGTGTCGTCAGACGACAGTTGATGATGGTGTTGTTGTCGTCAGACTACAGTTGATGATGGTGTTGTTATCGTCAGATGACAGTTGATGATGGTGTCGTCAGACGACAGTTGATGATGGTGTTGTTGTCGTCAGACGACAGTTGATGATGGTGTCGTTAGACGACAGTTGATGATGGTGTTGTTCTCGTCAGACGACAGTTGATGATGGTGTTGTTGTCGTCAGACGACAGTTGATGATGGTGTTGTTGTCGTCAGACGACAGTTGATGATGGTGTTGTTGTCGTCAGACGACAGTTGATGATGGTGTTGTTGTCGTCAGCGACAGTTGATGATGGGTGTTGTTGTCGTCAGCGACAGTTGATGATGGTGTTGGGTCGCCAGACGACAGTTGATGATGGTGTTGGTGTCGTCAGGCGACGGTTGATGATGGTGTTGTTGTTAGGCGACAGTTGATGATGGTGTTGTTACCGTCAGGCGACAGTTGATGATGGTGTTGTTGTGGTCAGGCGACAGTTGATGATGGTGTTGTTGTCGTCTAGGCGACAGTTGATGATGGTGCTGTTGATGACGACAGTTGATGATGGTGTCGTCAGACGACAGTTGATGATGGTGTTGTTGTCGTCAGACGACAGTTGATGATGGTGTTGTTGTCGTCAGACGACAGTTGATGATGGTGTCGTCAGACGACAGTTGATGATGGTGTTGTTGTCGTCAGACGACAGTTGATGATGTTGTGTCGTCAGACGACAGCTGATGATGGTTGCCGCCAGCGACTGGTTGATGATGGTGTTGTTGTCGCCAGACGACAGTTGATGATGGTGTTGTTGTCGCCAGCGACAGTTGATGATGGTGTTGTTGTCGCCAGACGACAGTTGATGATGGTGCTGTTGTCGCCGTCAGACGACAGTTGATGATGGTATTGTTATCGCCAAGCGACAGTTGATGATGGGTTGATGATGGTGTCGTCAGGCGACAGTTGATGATGGTGTTGTTGTCGTCAGACTACAGTTGATGATGGTGTTGTTATCGTCGGAATGACAGTTGATGATAATTAATGCGTCAGGCGACAGTTGATGATGGTGTTGTTGTCGTTAGACGACAGTTGATGATGGTGTTGTTGTCGTTAGACGACAGTTGATGATGGTGTCGTCAGACGACAGTTGATGATGGTGTTGTTGTCGTTAGACGACAGTTGATGATGGTGTTGTTGTCGTCAGACGACAGTTGATGATGGTGTTGTTGTAGGTCAGGCGACAGTTGATGTGGTGTTGTTGTGGCCAGGCGACAGTTGATGATGTTGTTGTAGGTCAGGCGACAGTTGATGATGGTGTTGTCGGGTCCAGACAACAGTTGATGATGGTGTTGCTGTTTAGGCGACAGATGATGGTGTCGTTGAAAGCAGTTGATGATGGTGTTGTTGTCGTCAGACGACAGTTGATGATGGTGCTGTTGTCGCCAGACGACAGTTGATGATGGTGGTTGTAGATCAGACGACAGTTGTTGATGATGGTGTTGTTGTCGTGACGACAGTTGATGATGGTGTCGTCAGACGACGGTTGATGATGGTGTTGTTGTCGCCAGGCGACAGTTGATGATGGTGCTGTTGGTCAGGCGACAGTTGATGATGGTGTTGTTTGTCGCCAGACGACAGTTGATGATGGTATTGTTGTCGCCAGGCGACTGGTTGATGATGGTGTGTTGCCGTCAGGCGACAGTTGATGATGGTGTCGCCAGACGACAGTTGATGATGGTGTTGTTGTCGCCAGACCGACAGTTTGATGATGGTGTTGTTTGCCGTCAGGCGACGGTTGATGATGGTGCTGTTGTCATAGACGACGGTTGATGATGGTATTGTTGTCACAGACGACAGTTGATGATGATGGTGTTGTTGTCGCCAGACGACAGTTGATGATGGTGCCGTTGTCGTCAGGCGACAGTTGATGATGGTGTTGGTGTCACGACGGTTGATGATGATGTTGTTGTGGCCAGGCGACAGGTTGATGATGGTGTTGTTGTCGCCGGGGCGACGGTTGATGATGGTGTTGTTGTCGCCAGACGACAGTTGATGATGGTGTTGTTGTCAGGGACAACAATTTGATGATGGTGTTGTTGTCGCCAGGCGACAGTTGATGATGGTGCTGTTGTCGCGAACATTGGTTGATGATGGTGTTGTTGTCGTCAGACGCACAGTTGATGATGGTGCTGAATCAGGCGACAGTTGATGATGGTGCCGTTCGTCAGACATTGGTTGATGATGGTGCTTGTTGTCGTCAGACGACAGTTGATGATGGTGTTGTTGTGGTTAGACTAAGTTTGATGATGGTGTTGTTGTCGTCAGACGACAGTTGATGATGGTGTCGCCAGGCGACAGTTGATGATGGTGTGTTGCCAGGCGACAGTTGATGATGGTGTTGCTGGTGTCAGACGACAGTTGATGATGGTGTCGTCAGACGACAGTTGATGATGGTGTTGTTGTCGTCAGACAACAGTTGATGATGGTGTTGTTGTCAGCCAGACGCACAGTTGATGATGGTGTTGTTGTCGTCAGGCGACAGTTGATGATGGTGTTGTTGTCGCCAGGCGACAGTTGATGATGGTGTCAGTCAGATCGACAGTTGATGATGGTGTTGCTATGCGTCAGGCGACAGTTGATGATGTTGTTATGCGTCAGGCGACAGTTGATGATGGTGTTGTTTTGCGTTCGTGTGCCAGACCACAGTTGATGATGGTGTTGTTGCCGCCAGACGACGGTTGATGATGGTGTTGTTGTCGCCGGCGACAGCCGATGATGGTGCTGTTGTCGACGGTTGATGATGGTGTGGAGTCAGGCGACAGTTGATGATGGTGTTGTTGTCGTCAGGCGACAGTTGATGATGGTTGGTCAGGCGACAGTTGATGATGGTGTTGTTGTGGGTCAGGCGACAGTTTGATGATGGTATTGTTGTCAGTCAGGCGACAGTTGATGATGGTGTTGTTGTCGCGACGACGGTTGATGATGGTGTTGTTGTCGTCAGGCGACAGTTTGATGATGGTGTTGTTGTCGCCGGCGACAGTTGATGATGGTGTTGTTGTCGTTAGACGACAGTTGATGATGGTGTTTGTTGTCGTTAGGCGACAGTTGATGATGGTGTCAGATCAGACCTACGGTTGATGATGGTGTTGTTGTCGCCAGACGACAGATTGATGATGGTGTTGTTGCCGCCAGACGACAGTTGATGATGGTGCTGGAGCGTCAGGCGACAGTTGATGATGGTGTTGTTGTCGTCAGGCGACAGTTGATGATGGTTGTTGATCAGGCGACAGTTGATGATGTGTGTTGTCGCCAGACAACAGTTGATGATGGTGTTGTTTGTCGTCAGGCGACAATTTGATGATGGTGTTGTTGTCGTCAGACCGACGAGTTGATGATGGTATTTGTTATCGTAAGGCGACAGTTGATGATGGTGTCGTCAGACGACGGTTGATGATTGGTGTTGTTGTCGTTAGACGACAGTTGATGATGGTTTATTTGTCGTCAGGCGACAATTGATGATATTTATTTGCCGTTAAACGACAGTTGATGTGGGTGTTGTATGCGTCACAGCGACAGTTGATGATGTGAGTGTTGTTGTCGTTAGGCAACGGTGATGATGGTATTTGTCGTCGTGCGACAGTTGATGATGGTTATGCGTCAGGCAGACGGTTGATGATAGTGTGTCGGACGACGGTTGATGGTGTTGTTGTGGGTCAGGCGACAGTTGATGATGGTGTTGTTGTCGTCAGGCGACAGTTGATGATGGTGTTGCGTCAGGCGACAGTTGATGATGGTGTTGTTTATGCGTCAGGCGACAGTTGATGATGGTGTTGTTGCCGTTAGGCGACAGTTGATGATTTGAATGTTGTTGTTCAAACGACAATTGATGAATAGTAGGCGTCAGTTGATATTCGTCAGGCGACAGTTGATGATAGTATTTGTTTAGCCGTTAGGCGACAATTGTGATGGTGTTATGCGTCAGGCGGCGGTTGATGATGGTATTTATTTATGCGTCAAGGTGGGCGACGGTTGATGATGGTATTGTTAACGTCAGGCGACAGTTGATGATGGTGTTGTTGTCGTTGAAGGCGACAGTTGATGATTTATTTATCGTCAGGCGACGGTTGATGATGGTGTTGTTGTGCGTCGAAGCGACGGTTGATGATGGTGTTGTTGTCGTTAGGCGGCAAGTTAATGATGGTGTTGTTGTCGTTCAAGCGACAATTGATGATGGTGTAGGTCAGGCGACAGTTGATGATGGTGTTGTTTATGGTTAAACGGCGAATTGTTGATGATGATGTTGCGTCGAAGGCGACAGTTGATAAATCGGTATTTATTTGTCAGGCGACAGTTGATATGAAGTGTTGTTGTGTTAAACGGCAATTGATGATAGTATCGTTGTCGGACGACAGTTGATGATGGTGTCGTCAGACGACAGTTGATGATGGTGTTGTTGTCGTCAGACGACAGTTGATGATGGTGTTGTTGTCGTCAGACGACAGTTGATGATGGTGTTGTTGTCGTCAGACGACAGTTGATGATGGTGTCGTCAGACGACAGTTGATGATGGTGTTGTTGTCGTCAGACGACAGTTGATGATGGTGTCGTCAGACGACAGTTGATGATGGTGTTGTTGTCGTCAGACGACAGTTGATGATGGTGTTGTTGTCGTCAGACGACAGTTGATGATGGTGTTGTTGTCGTCAGACGACAGTTGATGATGGTGTTGTTGTCGTCAGACGACAGTTGATGATGGTGTTGTTGTCGTCAGACGACAGTTGATGATGGTGTCGTCAGACGACAGTTGATGATGGTGTTGTTGTCGTCAGACGACAGTTGATGATGGTGTTGTTGTCGTCAGACGACAGTTGATGATGGTGTTGTTGTCGTTAGACGACAGTTGAATGATAGTATGCGTCAGGCGACGGATTTGATGATGGTGTTGTTGTGGGTCAGGCGACGGTTGATGATGGTGTTGTTATGGTTAAACGACGGTTGATGATGGTGTCGTCGAGGCGACGGTTGATGATGGTGTTGTTGTCGTCAAACGACAATTGATGATGGTGTTATTGTCGTTGGGCGACGGTTGATGATGGTGTGGATTTAGCGGCAGTTGATGATGGTGTTGTTGTGTCCCAGGCGACAGTTGATGATGGTGTTGTTGTCGTCAGGCGACAGTTGATGATGGTGTTGTCGTCAGGCGACAGTTGATGATGGTGTGGTCAGGCGACAGTTGATGATGGTGTTTTGGCGTCAGGCGGCAGTTGATGATGGTGTTGGTGTCGTTTAGGCGGCAGTTGATGATGGTATGCGTTAGGCGACGGCAATTGATAATGGTGTTGTTGCGTCAGGCGACAGTTGATGATGGTGTTGTTGCGTCAAACGACAATTGATGATGGTGTTGTTGTGGGTCAGGCGACGGTTGATGATGATGGTTGTTATTGATTTAGGCGACAAACGATTTGATGTGGATCGACTGACATGAACGATGATGGTGTTGTTGTGTAGATCAGGCGACGGTTGATGATGGTGTTGCCGTCAAGCGACGGTTGATGATGGTGACAAACCAGGCGGCAATTGATGATGGTGTTGTTTTATGCATCAGGCGACAGTTGATGATGGTGTTGTTGTGGTTAGGCGACAGGTTGATGTATTTACTGTCGTCGGGCGACAGTTGATGATGGTGTTGTGGTGGTCAGGCGACAGTTGATGATGGTGTTGTTGTGGTTAGGCAAACAGTTGATGGTGTTGTATTTCGTTTAGCCGTCGAAGTTGACAATGTTGTGGTTAGGCGATAGTTATTTATTTGTCGGTCAGGCGGCGGTTGATGATGGTATTTGTTGTGCGTTAGGCGGCGGTTGATGATGGTGTTGTTGTGCGTTAAGCGACGGTTGATGATGGTGTGTTGTGGGTCAGGCGACAGTTGATGATGGTGTTGTTATGCGTTAGCGACAGTTGATAGATTATTTATCGTCAGGCGACAGTTGATGATGATGTTGTTATGCGTCAGGCGACAGTTTATTAATTGTTTATTTGTCGTCAGGCGACAGTTGATATTAATTATGCGTCAGGCGACAGTTGATGATGGTGTTGTTGCGTCAGGCGACAGTTGATGATGTGTTATTTGTCGTCAGGCGACGGTTGATAGTATGGTGTTGTTGCGTTAGGCGACAGTTGATGATAGTATTGAATTATGCGTTAGGCGACAATTGATGATAGTATGCGTTAGGCGACGGTTGATGATGGTGTTGTTGTCGCCGTTGGCGACAGTTGAAATGATGGTGTATGCGTCGTCAGGCGGCAGTTGATGATGGTATTTGTTGTGGGTCAGGCCGACAGTTGATGATGGTTTGGCGTCGGAAAACAGTTGATAGTATTTATTTATGCGTCAGGCGACAGTTTGATGATGGTGTTGTTGTCGAAGCGACAATTTGATGATGAGTGTTGTTGTCGTCAAGCGACAATTGATAATGGTAATCGTCAGGCGACAGTTGATGATGGTGTGTTGTGGCGAGTATTTATTTATCGTCAGGCGACAGTTGATGATGGTGTTGTTCGTAAGGCGACAATTGATGATGGTGTTAAATCGAAGGCGACAATTGTGGGTCAATGATAGTTGATGATTTATCGTCAAACGGCAGTTGATGATGGTGTTGTTGTCGTCAGACGACAGTTGATGATGGTCTAATTATCGTCAGGATGACGGTTGATGATGGTTATTTATGCGTCAAGCGACAGGTTTGATGATGGTGTTGTTGTCGTTAGGCGACAATTGATGATAATTATCGTTAGGCGACGGTTGATATTGGTGTTGTTTGTCGTCAGGCGACAGTTGATGATGGTGTTATTTATTAAGTCAGGCGACAGTTGATGATGGTGTTGTTATGCGATCAGGCGACAGTTGATGATGGTGTTGTTGTCGTCAGGCGGCAGTTGATGATGGTGTTGTTGTGGGTCAGGCGACAGTTGTGATGGTGTTGTTGAGTAGCCGTTAGGCGACAGTTGATTATAGTGTTGTGGTAGGTCAGGCGACAGTTGTTGATGGTGTTATTTATGCGTCAGGCGGCAGTTGATGATGAGGTATTTATGCGTTAGGCGACAGTTGATGATGGTGTTGTTGTCGTCAGGCGACATTTGATGATGGTGTTGTTGTCGTTAGGCGACAGTTGATGATGGTGTTGTTGTAGATCAAACGACGGTTGATGATAGTGTTGTTGTCGTCAGGCGACGGTTGATGATGGTGTATGCGTTAAACGGCAATTGATGATGGTGTTGTTGTGGGTCAGGCGACGTTGCAATTGTAGATGACAGTTGATGATTGTTGTTGTGGTTAGGCGACAATTTATTGTGATATTTATTATCGTTAAACGACGGTTGATGATGGTGTGGTCGGGCGACGGTTGATGATGGTGTTGTAGTAAATCAGGCGACAGTTGATATGGTGTTATTTATGCGTTAGGCGACGGTTGATGATGGTGTTTGTTATGCGTTAGGCGACAGTTGATGATGGTGTTATTTGTCGTCAGGCGACAGTTGATGATAATTGTCGTCAGGCGACAGTTGATGATGGGTTATTTATTGTGTCGTCAGGCGACAGTTGATGATGGTGTTGTTGTAGGTCAAACGACAATTGGTAGATGTTGTTGTGGTTAGAGGCGACAGTTGATGATGGTGTTGTTGTCGTTAAACGACGGTTGATGATGGTGTTGTTGTCGAAGGCGACAGTTGATGATGGTATTCGTCGAGGCGACGGTTGATGATGGTGTTGTTGTCGTTAGGCGACGGTTGGTGATGGTGTTGTTGTGGGTCAGGCGACGGTTGATGATTGTCGCGTCAAACAGTTGATGTGGTGTTGTTGAAGTCAGGCGACGGTTGATGATGGTGCCGTCAGGCGACAGTTGATGATGGTGTCGTCAGACAACGGTTGATGATGGTGTTGTTGTGGGTCAGGCGACGGTTGATGATGGTGTTGTTGTGGATTTGGGCGACGGTTGATGATGGTGTTGTTGTGGGTCAGACGACAATTTGTTGATGATGGTGTCGTCAGGCAACAGTTGATGATGGTGTTGTTGTCGTTAGGCGGCGGTTGATGATGGTGTCGTCAGGCGACAGTTGATGATGGTGTTGTTGTCGTCAGGCGACAGTTGATGATGGTGTTGTTTGTCGTCAGGCCTACAGTTGATGATGGTGTTGTTATGCGATCAGATGACAGTTGATGATTGTTGTGGGTCAGGCGACAGTTGATATTGTTGTTGTCGTCAGGCGGCAAGTTGACCAATGGTATCGTTAGGCGACAATGATTTGATGATGGTGTTGTTGTCGAAGCGACGTTGTGATGGTATTTATTGTCGTCAGGCGACAGTTGATGATGGTGTTGTTGTCAAGGCGACAGTTGATGATAAAGTGTCGTCGGGCGACAGTTGATGATGGTGTTGTTGTGGAGTCAGACTACAGTTGATGATGGTGTTGTTGTCGTTAGGCGACAGTTGATGATGGTGTGGGAGTCAGGCGACGGTTGATGATGGTGTTGTTGTGAGTCAGGCGACAGTTGATGATGGTGTTGACGTAGGTCAGGCGACAGTTGATGATGGTGTTGTTGTGGAGTCAGGCGACAGTTGATGATGGTGTTGTTGTCGTTGAAGCGACGGTTGATGATGGTGTCGTCAGACGACAGTTGATGATGATGTTGTTGTCGTCGAGCGACAGTTGATGATGGTGTTGTTGTGGGTCAGGCGACAGTTGACAAATGGTGTTGTTGTCGTTAGACGACAGTTGTCAGTAGTGTCGTCAGACGACAGTTGATGATGGTGTTGTTGTCGTTGGGCGACAGTTGATGATGATGTGGGTCAGGCTGACAGTTGATGATGGTGTTGTTGTCGTCAGGCGACAGTTGATGGTGTTGTTGTCGTCAGGCGACAGTTGATGATGGTGTTGTTGTCGTCAGACGACAGTTGATGATGGTGTTGTTGTCAGTCAGACGACAGTTGATGATGGTGT
>NW_027035779.1:0-11611 GCF_034236695.1 Oncorhynchus nerka
CTGTCATTAGGAGAACAGAGACTCTATAACCACCTTGTCATTAGAACAGAGACTCTATAACCACCCTGTCATTAGGAGAACAGAGACTCTATAACCACCCTGTCATTAGGAGAACAGAGACTCTATAACCACCCTGTCATTAGGAGAACAGAGACTCTATAACCACCCTGTCATTAGGAGAACAGAGACTCTATAACCACCCTGTCATTAGAACAGAAGCTCTATAACCACCCTGTCATTGGAGGAACAGAGACTCTATAACCACCCTGTCATTAGGAGAACAGAGACTCTATAACCACCTGTCATTAGAACAGAGACTCTATAACCACCCTGTCATTAGAACAGAGACTCTATAACCACCCTGTCATTAGAACAGAGACTCTATAACCACCCTGTCATTAGAAACCCAAGAGACTCTATAACCACCCTGTCATTAGGAGAACAGAGACTCTATAACCACCCTGTCATTAGGAGAACAGAGACTCTATAACCACCCTGTCATTAGAACAGAGACTCTATAACCACCCCTGTCATTAGGAGAACAGAGACTCTATAACCACCCTGTCATTAGGAGAACAGAGACTCTATAACCACCCTGTCATTAGGAGAACAGAGACTCTATAACCCACCCTGTCATTAGGAGAACAGAGACTCTATAACCACCCTGTCACTCTATAACCACCCTGGAGAACAGAGACTCTATAACCACCTTGTCATTAGAACAGAGAGACTCTATAACCACCATGTCATTAGGAGAACAGAGACTCTATAACCACCCTGTCATTAGGAGAACAGACTCTATAACCACCTGTCATTAGAACAGAGACTCTATAACCACCCTGTCATTAGAACAGAGACTCTATAACCACCCTGTCGTGGAGAACAGACTCTATAACCACCCCTGTCATTAGAACAGAGACTCTATAACACTGTCATTAGAGCAAGAGACTCTGCTTCACACCCTGTCATTAGGGAGAACAGACTCTATAACCACCTGTGTCATTAGAACAGAGACTCTATAACCACCCACTGTCATTAGGAGAACAGAACTCTATAACCACCCTGTCATTAGGAGAACAGAACTCTATAACCACCCCTGTCGTGGGAGAACAGGGCTCTGCCAACCGCCTGTCATTGAGAAACAGAACTCTATAACCACCTTGTCATTAGAACAGAGACTCTATAACCACCATGTCATTAGGAGAACAGAGACTCTGCGCCATGTCATTAGGAGAACAGAGACTCTATAACCACCCTGTCATTAGGAGAACAGAGACTCTATAACCACCCTGTCATTAGAACAGAGACTCTATAACCACCCTGTCATTATACTTCCTGTTAGTCCCATTCATCTCCAGATAGCTAGGTCAGACTACCACATAGTGACTTCCTGTTAGTCCATTCATCTCCAGATAGCTAGGTCAGACTACCACATAGTGACTGTTAGTCCCATTCATCTCCAGATAGCTAGGGTCAGACTACCACATAGTGACTTCATGTTAGTCCATTAATCTCCAGATAGCTAGGTCAGACTACCAACATAGTACTCTGTTAGTCCATTCATCTCCAGATAGCTAGGTCAGACTACCACATAGTGACTTCCTGTTAGTCCATTCATCTCCAGATAGCTAGGTCAGACTACCACATAGTGACTTCCTGTTAGTCCCATTCATCTCCAGATAGCTAGGTCAGACTACCACATAGTGACTTCATGTTAGTCCATTAATCTCCAGATAGCCAGGTCAGACTACCACATAGTGACTTCCTGTTAGTCCATTCATCTCCAGATAGCTAGGTCAGACTACCACATAGTGACTTCCCTGTTAGTCCATTCATCTCCAGATAGCTAGGGGTCAGACTACCAACATAGTGACTTCCTACAGGGGTCTCATTCATCTCCAGATAGCTAGGTCAATTACCACATAGTGACTTCCTGTTCGTCCATTCATCTCCAGATAGCTAGGTCAGACTACCACATAGTGACTTCCTGTTAGTCCCATTCATCTCCAGATAGCTAGGTCAGACTACCACATAGTGACTTCCTGTTAGTCCCATTCATCTCCAGATAGCTAGGTCAGACTACCACATAGTGACTTCCTGTTAGTCCATTCATCTTCAGATAGATAGGTCAGACTACCACATAGTGACTTCCTGTTATAGGTCCAGACACTGAGCTATAGGTCCAGACACTGAGCTATAGGTCCAGACACTGAGCTATAGGTCCAGACACTGAGCTATAGGTTGACACTGAGCTATAGATCCAGACACTGAGCTATAGGTTGACACTGAGCTATAGATCCAGACACTGAGCTATAGATCCAGACACTGAGCTATAGATCCAGACACTGAGCTATAGGTCCAGACACTGAGCTATAGATCCAGACACTGAGCTATAGGTCCAGACACTGAGCTATAGGTCCAGACACTGAGCTATAGGTCCAGACACTGAGCTATAGGTCCAGACACTGAGCTATAGATCCAGACACTGAGCCAGGTTGACACTGAGCTATAGGTTGACACTGAGCTATAGGTCCAGACACTGAGCTATAGATCCAGACACTGAGTTATAGGTCCAGACACTGAGCTATAGGTCCAGACACTGAGCTATAGATCCAGACACTGAGCTATAGGTCCAGACACTGAGCTATAGATCCAGACACTGAGCTATAGGTCCAGACACTGAGCTATAGGTCCAGACACTGAGCTATAGGTTGACACTGAGATAGGTCCAGACACTGAGCTATAGGTCCAGACACTGAGCCATAGGTCCAGACACTGCTATAGTCCAGACACTGAGCTGACACTGAGCTATAGATCCAGACACTGAGCTATAGGATCCAGACACTGAGCGCAGGTCCAGACACTGAGCCATAGGTCCAGACACTAGGTCCAGACACTGAGCTATAGGTCCAGACACTGAGCTATAGGTCCAGACACTGAGCCATAGATCCAGACACTGAGCTATAGATCCAGACACTGAGCCATAGGTCCAGACACTGAGCTATAGGTCCAGACACTGAGCTATAGGTCCAGACACTGAGCTATGGATCCAGACACTGGAGCCAGGCCCACACTGCCATAGGTCCAGACACTGAGCTTGATCCAGACACTGAGCTATAGATCCAGACACTGAGCTATAGATCCAGACACTGCCAGATCCAGACACTGAGCCATAGGTCCGACACTGAGCTATAGGTTGACACTGAGCTATAGATCCAGACACTGAGCCAGTAGGTTGACACTCGAGCTATAGATCCAGACACTTGCCAGTTGACACTGAGCCAGGTCCAGACACTGAGCTATAGGTCCAGACACTGAGCTATAGGTTGACACTGAGACACTGAGCTATAGGTCCAGACACTGAGCTATAGATCCAGACACTGAGATCCAGACACTGAGCTATAGATCCAGACACTGAGCCATAGATCCAGACACTAGGTCCAGACACTGAGCTATAGATCCAGACACTGAGCTATAGGTCCAGACACTGAGCTATAGATCCAGACACTGAGCCATAGATCCAGACACTGAGCTATAGGCTGGACACTCGAGCTATAGGTTGACACTGAGCTATAGATCCAGACACTGAGCTATAGATCCAGACAGAGTAGGTCCAGACACTGAGCCATAGATCCAGACACTGAGCTATAGATCCAGGACACTGAGCTATAGATCCCAGACACTGAGCCAGGATCCAGACACTGAGCTATAGATCCAGACATTGAGCCATAGATCCAGACACTGAGCTATAGATCCAGACACTGAGCCATAGATCCAGACACTGAGCCATAGATCCAGACACTGAGCTATAGATCCAGACACTGAGCTATAGGTCCAGACACTGAGCTATAGATCCAGACACTGAGCTATAGATCCAGACACTGAGCTATAGATCCAGACACTGAGCTATAGGTCCAGACACTGAGCCATAGATCCAGACACTGAGCTATAGGTCCAGGGAGCCATAGGTCCAGACACTGAGCTATAGGTCCAGACACTGAGCTATAGATCCAGACACTGAGCTATAGATCCAGACACTGAGCTATAGGTCCAGACACTGAGCTATAGGTTGAGCTATAGGTCCAGACACTGAGCTATAGATCCAGACACTGAGCTATAGGTCCAGATCCAGAGGTCCAGACACTGAGCTATAGATCCAGACACTGAGCTATAGATCCAGACACTGAGCTATAGATCCAGACATTGAGCTATAGATCCAGACACTGAGCCATAGATCCAGACACTGAGCCATAGATCCACATCCAGACACTGAGCCATAGATCCAGACACTGAGCTGACACTGAGCCAGGTCCAGACACTGAGCTATAGGTCCAGACACTGAGCTATAGATCCAGACACTGAGCTATAGATCCAGACACTGAGCTATAGATCCAGACACTGAGCCATAGATCCAGGACATCCAGACACTGAGCTATAGGTCCAGACACTGAGCTATAGGTCCAGACACTGAGCTATAGGTCCAGACACTGAGCTATAGGTCCAGACACTGAGCTATAGATCCAGACACTGAGCTATAGATCCAGACACTGAGCTATAGGGACACTGAGCTATGCTGACACTGGAGGTCCGGGACACTGAGAGATCCAGACACTGAGCCATAGGTCTCAGACACTGAGCTATAGATCCAGACACTGAGCTATAGATCCAGACACTGAGCTATAGATCCAGACACTGAGCTAGATCCAGACACTGAGCTATAGGTCCAGACACTGAGCTATAGATCCAGACACTGAGCTATAGATCCAGACACTGAGCTATAGATCCAGACACTGAGCTATAGATCCAGACACTGAGCTATAGATCCAGACACTGAGCTATAGGTCCAGACATAGGTCCAGACACTGAGCCATAGGTCCAGACACTGAGCTATAGATCCAGACACTGAGCTATAGGTCCAGACACTGAGCCATAGATCCAGACACTGAGCTATAGATCCAGACACTGAGCTATAGATCCAGACACTGAGCTATAGGTCCAGACACTGAGCTATAGATCCAGACACTGAGCTATAGATCCAGACACTGAGCTATAGATCCAGACACTGAGCTATAGATCCAGACACTGAGCCATAGATCCAGACATTGAGCTATAGATCCAGACACTGAGCTATAGATCCAGACACTGGGAGCTATAGATCCAGACACTGAGCTGAGATAGGTCCAGACACTGAGCTATAGGTCCAGACACTGAGCTATATCCAGACACTGAGCTATAGATCCAGACACTGAGCTATAGATCCAGACACTGAGCTATAGGTCCAGACACTGAGCTATAGGTCCAGACACTGAGCTATAGGTCCAGACACTCGAGCTATAGGTCCAGACACTGAGCTATAGGTCCAGACACTGAGCAGGTCCAGACACTGAGCTATAGATCCAGACACTGAGCTATAGGTCCAGACACTGAGCTATAGGTCCAGACACTGAGCTATAGATCCAGACACTGAGCTATAGGTCCAGACACTGAGCTATAGGTCCAGACACTGAGCTATAGGTCCAGACACTGAGCTATAGATCCAGACACTGAGCTATAGATCCAGACACTGATGATGTACATATGGCCTCATCTATACATTAATGCTTCTTGATGATGTGTATATGGCCTCGTCTATACATTACCGTTTTCTCATGAGGATGTGTATATGGCCTCATCTATACATTACCCTGCGTCAGACCAGATGTCAGCATGTGTCTATGGGACAGGATAGGTGGGGACGTACAGTGCATGTAGTCCTCATGTTGATGGTAGACATCTGATCTGTTAGAGCCACAGAGAAGGACAACACGCAGCTGGTTCTAGAACCATCTATCCCTGACAACACACAGCTGGTTCTAGAACCATCTATCCCTGACAACACGCAGCTGGTTCTAGAACCATCTATCCCTGACAACACACAGCTGGTTCTAGAACCATCTATCCCTGACAGCTCAGCTAGCAGTGATGGTTCGTACGAACGCCGTCATGTTCTGCCTTTTAAGCCATGAGTGCGATGTGATAAACAGCATGGGATTCTCCCTGCCAGGGGCCAGGAATGACTTCCTGTTTCATGTATCTGCTCTGTACGTAGGTCAGGCTCTCTCTTGGCTTGACTTAGAGATCTCCGGGCAGGTACGGCTTCATCAGGGTCCAATTACACAATAATTATCACTGTGCAGGTTGTCCCACATCTGTCAAACGTCACTCTCATGCTTCCCGTAGTTTCTACTCATCTGATTGATGGGGAAGATGATTCAACTCAGACTCATCGTGTGAACAAACTAACAGAGTGTTTCTAAGGCAACTAGTAAACACAACAGGCTAGCTAGATAAACAGGACGTTGTTTGGCTGTGTGGACATAACTGTGTTGTTTCTACACTGCTGGGAAGACATCTCTGTATCTATCAGCTTTAGTCTTATCTATCAGCTTACTGTTCCAAGACGAGAACTCATCAATCTAAGACTGGGTTCCAAGACGAGAACTCATCAATCTATCAGTTTACTGGGTTCCAAGACGAGAACTCATCAATCTATCAGCTTACTGGGTTCCAAGACGAGAACTCATCAATCTATCAGCTTACTGGGTTCCAAGACGAGAACTCATCAATCTATCAGCTTACTGGGTTCTAAGACTAGAACTCATCAATCTATCAGTTTACTGGGTTCTAAGACTAGAACTCATCAATCTTATCAGCTTCAATCTATCAGCTTACTGGGTTCCAAGACTAGAACTCATCAATCTATCAGCTTACTGGGTTCCAAGACTAGAACTCATCAATCTATCAGCTTACTGGGTTCCAAGACGAACTCATCAATCTATCAGCTTACTGGGTTCCAAGACTAGAACTCATCAATCTATCAGCTTACTGGGTTCCAAGACTAGAACTCATCAATCTATCAGCTTACTGGGTTCCAAGACTAGAACTCATCAATCTATCAGCTTACTGGGTTCCAAGACGAGAACTCATCAATCTATCAGCTTACTGGGTTCCAAGACTAGAACTCATCAATCTATCAGCTTACTGTTCCAAGACGAGAACTCATCAATCTATCAGCTTACTGGGTTCTAAGACTAGAACTCATCAATCTATCAGCTTACTGGGTTCCAAGACGAGAACTCATCAATCTATCAGCTTACTGGGTTCTAAGACTAGAACTCATCAATCTATCAGCTTACTGGGTTCTAAGACTAGAACTCATCAATCTATCAGCTTACTTGTTCCAAGACTAGAACTCATCAATCTATCAGCTTACTGGGTTCCAAGACTAGAACTCATCAATCTATCAGCTTACTGGGTTCTAAGACGAGAACTCATCAATCTATCAGCTTACTGGGTTCCAAGACGAGAACTCATCAATCTATCAGCTTACTGGGTTCCAAGACGAGAACTCATCAATCTATCAGTTTACTGGGTTCCAAGACGAGAACTCATCAATCTATCAGCTTACTGGGTTCCAAGACGAGAACTCATCAATCTATCAGCTTACTGGGTTCCAAGACTAGAACTCATCAATCTATCAAGACTAGAACTTCAATCTATCAGCCTGGGTTCTAAGACTAGAACTCATTCTAAGACTGTTAGAACTCATCAATCTATCAGCTTACTGGGTTCCAAGACTAGAACTCATCAATCTATCAGCTTACTGGGTTCCAAGACTAGAACTCATCAATCTATCAGCTTACTGGGTTCCAAGACGAGAACTCATCAATCTATCAGCTTACTGGGTTCCAAGACGAGAACTCATCAATCTATCAGCTTACTGGGTTCCAAGACTAGAACTCATCAATCTATCAGCTTACTGGGTTCCAAGACTAGGTTCTCCAAGACTAGAACTCATCAATCTATCAGCTTACTGGGTTCCAAGACGAGAACTCATCAATCTATCAGTTTACTGGGTTCCAAGACGAGAACTCATCAATCTATCAGCTTACTGGGTTCTAAGACTAGAACTCATCAATCTATCAGCTTACTGGGTTCCAAGACTAGAACTCATCAATCTATCAGCTTACTGGGTTCAAGACTTAGAACTAGAACTCATCAATCTATCAGCTTACTGGGTTCCAAGACGAGAACTCATCAATCTATCAGCTTACTGGGTTCCAAGACGAGAACTCATCAATCTATCCCAGCTTACTGGGTTCCAAGACTAGTCAATCTATCAGCTTACTGGGTTCCAAGACTAGAACTCATCAATCTATCAGCTTACTGGGTTCCAAGACGAGAACTCATCAATCTATCAGTTTACTGGGTTCCAAGACTAGAACTCATCAATCTATCAGCTTACTGTTCCAAGACTAGAACTCATCAATCTATCAGCTTACTGGGTTCCAAGAGAACTCATCAATCTATCAGCTTACTGGGTTCCAAGACTAGAACTCATCAATCTATCAGCTTACTGGGTTCCAAGACTAGAACTCATCAATCTATCAGCTTACTGGGTTCCAAGACGAGAACTCATCAATCTATCAGCTTACTGGGTTCCAAGACTAGAACTCATCAATCTATCAGTTTACTGGGTTCCAAGACGAGAACTCATCAATCTATCAGCTTACTGGGTTCCAAGACGAGAACTCATCAATCTATCAGCTTACTGGGTTCCAAGACGAGAACTCATCAATCTATCAGCTTACTGGGTTCCAAGACGAGAACTCATCAATCTATCAGCTTACTGGGTTCCAAGACTAGAACTCATCAATCTATCAGCTTACTGGGTTCCAAGACGAGAACTCATCAATCTATCAGCTTACTGGGTTCCAAGACGCAGAACTCATCAATCTATCAGCTTACTGGGTTCCAAGACGAACTCATCAATCTATCAGTTTACTGGGTTTAAGACGAGAACTCATCAATCTATCAGCTTACTGGGTTCCAAGACGAACTCATCAATCTATCAGCTTACTGGGTTCCAAGACGAGAACTCATCAATCTATCAGTTTACTGGGTTCAAGACTAGAACTCATCAATCTATCAGCTTACTGGGTTCCAAGACTAGAACTCATCAATCTATCAGCTTACTGGGTTCCAAGACTAGAACTCATCAATCTATCAGCTTACTGGGTTCTAAGACTAGAACTCATCAATCTATCAGCTTACTGGGTTAAGACTAGAACTCATCAATCTATCAGCTTACTGGGTTCTAAGACTAGAACTCATCAATCTATCAGCTTACTGGGTTCCAAGACGAGAACTCATCAATCTATCAGCTTACTGGGTTCCAAGGAGAACTCATCAATCTATCAGTTTACTGGGTCTCCAAGACGAGAACTCATCAATCTATCAGCTTACTGGGTTCCAAGACGAGAACTCATCAATCTATCAGTTTACTGGGTTCCAAGACTAGAACTCATCAATCTATCAGCTTACTGGGTTCCAAGACTAGAACTCATCAATCTATCAGCTTAGCTCCAAGACTAGAACTCATCAATCTATCAGCTTACTGGGTTCCAAGACTAGAACTCATCAATCTATCAGCTTACTGGGTTCCAAGACTAGAACTCATCAATCTATCAGCTTACTGGGTTCCAAGACTAGAACTCATCAATCTATCAGCTTACTGGGTTCCAAGACTAGAACTCATCAATCTATCAGTTTACTGGGTTCCAAGACTAGAACTCATCAATCTATCAGCTTACTGGGTTCCAAGACTAGAACTCATCAATCTATCAGTTTACTGGGTTCCAAGACTAGAACTCATCAATCTATCAGTTTACTGGGTTCCAAGACTAGAACTCATCAATCTATCAGTTTACTGGGTTCCAAGACTAGAACTCATCAATCTATCAGTTTACTGGGTTCCAAGACGAGAACCTCATCAATCTATCAGTTTACTGGTTCTAAGACTAGAACTTCCAAGACTAGAACTCATCAATCTATCAGCTTACTGGGTTCTAAGACTAGAACTCATCAATCTATCAGCTTACTGGGTTTCTAAGACTAGAACTCATCAACTCACTGGGTTCCAAGACAACTCATCAATCCAGCTTACTGGGTTCCAAGACGAGAACTCATCAATCTATCAGTTTACTGTTCCAAGACGAGAACTCATCAATCTACTTCAGCTTTACTGGGTTCATACACTTGAGAACTCATCAATCTATCAGCTTACTGGGTTCCAAGACGAGAACTCATCAATCTATCAGCTTACTGGGTTCCAAGACTAGAACTCATCAATCTATCAGCTTACTGGGTTCATACACGAGAACTCATCAATCTATCAGCTTACTGGGTTCCAAGACGAGAACTCATCAATCTATCAGTTTACTGGGTTCCAAGACGAGAACTCATCAATCTATCAGTTTACTGGGTTCCAAGACGAGAACTCATCAATCTATCAGTTTACTGGGTTCCAAGACGAGAACTCATCAATCTATCAGTTTACTGGGTTCCAAGACGAGAACTCATCAATCTATCAGTTTACTGGGTTCCAAGACTAGAACTCATCAATCTATCAGCTTACTGGGTTCTAAGACTAGAACTCATCAATCTATCAGCTTACTGGGTTCCAAGACTAGAACTCATCAATCTATCAGCTTACTGGGTTCCAAGACGAGAACTCATCAATCTATCAGCTTACTGGGTTCCAAGACGAGAACTCATCAATCTATCAGCTTACTGGGTTCATACACGAGAACTCATCAATCTATCAGTTTACTGGGTTCCAAGACTAGAACTCATCAATCTATCAGCTTACTGGGTTCCAAGACTAGAACTCATCAATCTATCAGTTTACTGGGTTCCAAGACTAGAACTCATCAATCTATCAGCTTACTGGGTTCATACACGAGAACTCATCAATCTATCAGTTTACTGGGTTCCAAGACGAGAACTCATCAATCTATCAGCTTACTGGGTTCCAAGACTAGAACTCATCAATCTATCAGTTTACTGGGTTCCAAGACGAGAACTCATCAATCTATCAGTTTACTGGGTTCCAAGACGAGAACTCATCAATCTATCAGTTTACTGGGTTCCAAGACGAGAACTCATCAATCTATCAGTTTACTGGGTTCCAAGACGAGAACTCATCAATCTATCAGCTTACTGGGTTCCAAGACTAGAACTCATCAATCTATCAGCTTACTGGGTTCTAAGACTAGAACTCATCAATCTATCAGCTTACTGGGTTCCAAGACTAGAACTCATCAATCTATCAGCTTACTGGGTTCCAAGACGAGAACTCATCAATCTATCAGCTTACTGGGTTCCAAGACGAGAACTCATCAATCTATCAGCTTACTGGGTTCATACACGAGAACTCATCAATCTATCAGTTTACTGGGTTCCAAGACTAGAACTCATCAATCTATCAGTTTACTGGGTTCCAAGACTAGAACTCATCAATCTATCAGCTTACTGGGTTCCAAGACTAGAACTCATCAATCTATCAGTTTACTGGGTTCCAAGACTAGAACTCATCAATCTATCAGCTTACTGGGTTCATACACGAGAACTCATCAATCTATCAGTTTACTGGGTTCCAAGACGAGAACTCATCAATCTATCAGCTTACTGGGTTCCAAGACTAGAACTCATCAATCTATCAGCTTACTGGGTTCATACACGAGAACTCATCAATCTATCAGCTTACTGGGTTCCAAGGCGAGAACTCATC
>NW_027035780.1:0-11615 GCF_034236695.1 Oncorhynchus nerka
TAAGAAACAACATTCTTCTGTGGGAATTCCTGGTCGGTCATACATCTTGGTTTTGCCCGAAGCATTTGTTCTAAGGGACTCACAGTGAAAATCTTTGCATTTCTGGAAACGTAAGACTGTCTTCTTTCCAAAACTATCAATTCCAAGCATATTCGAGCATCTTTTCGTGACAAAATATTGCGCTTAAAACGGGCACGTCTTTTTATCCAAAAATGAAATACTGCCCCTAGAGTACTACAACATTCTTCTGTGGGAATTCCAGTACTTCAGCATAACTTTTTCTGCAGGTCTCCTCGTGGTTCTATTTCTGCAGGTCTCCTCATGGTTCTATTTCTGCAGGTCTCCTCATGGTTCTATTTCTGCAGGTCTCCTCATGGTTCTTTTTCTGCAGGTCTCCTCATGGTTCTATTTCTGCAGGTCTCCTCATGGTTCTTTTTCTGCAGGTCTCCTCATGGTTCTATTTCTGCAGGTCTCCTCATGGTTCTATTTCTGCAGGTCTCCTCATGGTTCTATTTCTGCAGGTCTCCTCATGGTTCTTTTTCTGCAGGTCTCCTCATGGTTCTATTTCTGCAGGTCTCCTCGTGGTTCTTTTTCTGCAGGTCTCCTCATGGTTCTTTTTCTGCAGGTCTCCTCATGGTTCTATTTCTGCAGGTCTCCTCATGGTTCTTTTTCTGCAGGTCTCCTCATGGTTCTTTTTCTGCAGGTCTCCTCATGGTTCTATTTGAAGTCATGTTCTCAGAACATTAAGAAAACCGTAAAAACCACCAGAAAACATGAGTAACGTTCAAAGAACATTCTAAGAATGTAATTTAAAAACATATACATTCCATTATCAGCATCAACAAAGCTCTCTATCCTCCATCGTGTTAAGTGTGTTCAGGTGTGTTGTCTGCAACCACTAATTGGCTACACCAGATCCTAATGAGTGCTTGTTTCCTTTGAAATGAGGTCTGTTTGAATAGAATGAAATGAACAGCTTTGTATGCGTAAACAAACATGGCATGCTAGCTCCAGCCTGGAGGCACAGTGGACTAGGTCCATGGATAGAGAATACAGGGCCTTCAGAAAGTATCCTTACCACTTATTCCACCTTGTGTTGTTACAGCCTGAATTCAAAATCAATTCAATTATATATTTTTCTCACCCATCTACACACAATACCTCATAATGACAAAGTGAAAACAGGTTTTTAGATACTTAGTAGAAGCACCTTTGGCAGTGATTACTGCTGTGAGTCTTTCTGGGGAAGTTTCTAAGAGCTTTCCACACCTAGATTGTGCAATATTTGCCCATTTTCTTCAGAATTCTTCAAACTCTGTCAAAACTGTAACTTGGCCACTCAAGAACAGTCACTGTCTTCTTGTTAAGCAATTCCAGTGTAGATTTGGCCTTGGGTTTTAGGTTATGAGGAAGAGGACTGGAACTGGGGCCGAGGTCGGGGACTGGAACTGGGGCCGAGGTCGGGGACTGGAGCTGGGGCCGAGGTAGAGGGCTGGAGCTGGGGCCAAGGTAGAGGGCTGGAGCTGGGGCTAAGGTAGAGGACTGGAGCTGGGGCCAAGGTAGAGGGCTGAGGCTGTGGTAGAGGGCTGGAAGTGGGGTATAATGCCAAAGGCAGTGGCTGAAACTGGGAGAGTTTCTATCCACTAGCAGTCCTGTGGTCTAAAATATTAGGTCAGAACCTGTCTCTTGTGCCCTGATCACAACTAGTCTACCCTTTACCATGTCTTTATCTGTCAGCCCTTTACCATGTATTTATCTGCCAGCCTTATCAGTCTGCCCTTCCAATGCTGATTTGGTCATTCCCTTACCATATCTTTATCTGTCAGCCTTTATCAGTCTGCCCTTTTCCATGTCTTTGTATTTCGGTCTGCCCTTTACCATGAATATATCTGTCTACCTTACCATGTATTTATCAGTCAGCCCTTTATCAGTCTGCCCTTACCATGTCTTTATCAGTCAGCCCTTGTACCCCCTTTACCATGTCTTTATCAGTCTGCCCCTTTTCCACCATGTCTTTATCTGTCAGCCCTTTATCAGTCTGCCCTACCTCTTGCCCTTTACCATGTCTTATCAGTCTGCCCTTTACCATGTCTTTATCAGTCTGCCCTTTTCCATGTCTTTATCAGTCAGCCCTTTACCATGTCTTTATCAGTCAGCCCTTTACCATGTCTTTATCAGTCTGCCCTTTACCATGTATTTAACAGTCTGCCCTTTACCATGTCTTTATCAGTCTGCCCTTTACCATGTCTTTATCAGTCTGCCCTTTTCCATGTCTTTATCAGTCTGCCCTTTACCATGTCTTTACCATATCTTTAACAGTCTGCCCTTTACCATGTCTTTATCAGTCTGTCCTTTACCATGTCTTTATCAGTCTGCCCTTTACCATGTCTTTATCAGTCTGCCCTTTACCATGTCTTTATCAGTCTGCCCTTTACCATGTCTTTATCAGTCAGCCCTTTACCATGTCTTATCAGTCAGCCCTTTACCATGTCTTGTCACCCTTTTATCAGTCTGCCCTTTTGCCATGTCTTTATCAGTCTGCCCTTTACCATGTCTTTATCAGTCGCCCTTTACCATGTCTTTTTGTCAGTCTGCCACTTTACCATATCTTTAACAGTCTGCCCTTTACCATGTCTTTAACAGTCTGCCCTTTACCATGTCTTTATCAAGGTCTGCCCTTACCATGTCTTTATCAAGGTCAGCCCTTTACCATGTCTTTGTCGAATCTGCCTTTACCATATCTTTAACAGTCTGCCTTTACACCATGTCTTTATCAGTCTGCCCTTTACCATGTCTTTATCAGTCATCTTACCATGTCTTTAATAGTTTGCCCTTTATCACTTCTTTTAATAGTCTGCCCTTAATACATCTTTATCAGTCTGCCATTTACCATGTCTTATATCAGTCTGCCCTTTAATACATGTCTTTACTTGGTAGTTCAGTCTTTACTTCATGTCTTATCAGTCAGCCCTTTAGTCAGTCTGCCCTTTACCATGTCTTTACTCACTGCCCACCATGCTCCTTACTGTCACCTTTACTTCGCTCCTTATCAGTCTGCCTTTATCATTACAAGTCTTATCAGTCAGCCCTTATTTGGTCTGCAATTTACTCATGCTTTCATTCAATTGCTCACTATGTCTTTAATAAGGTCAGCCCTTTACCATGTCTTTAACAGTCTGCCCTTTACCATGTCTTATCAGTCTGCCCTTTACCATGTCTTTATCAGTCTGCCCTTTACCATGTCTTTAACAGTCTGCCCTTTACCATGTCTTTCTCAGTCTGCCCTTTACCATATCTTTATCAGTCTGCCATTTACCATGTCTTATCAGTCTGCCGTTTACCATGTCTTTATCAGTCTGCCCTTTACCATGTCTTATCAGTCAGCCCTTTACCATGTCTTTATCAGTCTGCCCTTTACCATGTCTTATCAGTCTGCCCTCTACCATGTCTTTATCAGTCTGCCCTTTACCATGTCTTTATCAGTCTGCCCTTTACCATATCTTTATCAGTCTGCCATTTACCATGTCTTATCAGTCTGCCCTTTACCATGTCTTTATCAGTCTGCCCTTTACCATGTCTTATCAGTCAGCCCTTTACCATGTCTTTAACAGTCTGCCCTTTACCATGTCTTTGTCAGTCTGCCCTTTACCATGTCTTTATCTGTCAGCCCTTTACCATGTCTTTATCAGTCTGCCCTTTACCATGTCTTTATCAGTCTGCCCTTTACCATGTCTTTATCAGTCTGCCCTTTACCATATCTTTATCAGTCTGCCCTTTACCATGTCTTTATCTGTCAGTCCTTTATCAGTCTGCCCTTTACCATGTCTTTATCAGTCTTCATTCTTTTTCTGTAACTGGGGTATCCACAGGTCTTTTTGGGTTGTAGAGTGCATAGTTTTTCCAATAATTCTTCTTCTGTAAATGGGGTATCCACCGGTCTTTTTGGGTTGTAGAGTGCATAGTTTTTCCAATAATTCTTCTTCTGTAAATGGGGTATCCACAGGTCTTTTGGGGTTGGAGAGTGCATAGTTTTTCCAATAATTCTTCTTCTGTAGCTGGTGTATCCACAGGTCTCTGATAGTCTTTGACTGCTGATTCAAGGATTTGTCATGTTTCTTGTATGTCTCTTTGTTCTGGGCTCTTTGTTTTATTGAAGTGATTTCTCCCCATTATGGAGAGCCAAATGAGAGGTTTGTAGTGATTTCTCCCCATTATGGAGAGCCAAATGATGAGGTTTGTAAAGTGATTTCTCCCCATTATGGAGAGCCAAATGATGAGGTTTGTAAAGTGATTTCTCCCCATTATGGAGAGCCAAATGATGAGGTTTGTAAAGTGATTTCTCCCCATTATGGAGAGCCAAATGATGAGGTTTGTAAAGTGATTTCTCCCCATTATGGAGAGCCAAATGATGAGGTTTGTAAAGTGATTTCTCCCCATTATGGAGAGCAAATGATGAGGTTTGTAAAGTGATTTCTCCCCATTATGGAGCCAAATGATGAGGTTTGTTTCATTCATTACAATTCTCCCAGAAGTGGTTTAATTCTATGAATTCCTCAATTCCATCCAGCTGATTTCTAATGTTCTGTTCCTTTGTTCTTAGGGTGTGTTTGTATTGCTTCAGTGTATCCCCATTTTGAAGGCCTATATTTTTGTTGTCTGGTTCTCTGTGTTTTTGATTAGATATATTTCTCAATGACTTCTTTAGATTTCATTATCGAACCATTTTTCATTCTCTCATGGGGCCTCTGGAGGGTAGAGAAGGGACTCAGCGCTGAGGGGGACATGGGGCCTCTGGAGGGTAGAGAAGGACTCAGCGCTGAGGGGACATGGGGCCTCTGGAGGGTAGAGAAGGGACTCAGCGCTGAGGGGGACATGGGGCCTCTGGAGGGTAGAGAAGGGGACTCAGCGCTGAGGGGGACATGGGGCCTCTGGAGGGTAGAGAAGGGACTCAGCGCTGAGGGGACATGGGGCCTCTGGAGGGTAGGGACTCTAACTCAGAATGGACTCAGCGCTGAGGGGACATGGGGCCTTTGGAGGAGAAGGGACTCAGCCCTGAGGGGACATGGGGCCTTTGGAGGGTAGAGAAGGGACTCAGCCCTGAGGGGACATGGGGCCTCTGGGGGTAGAGAAGGGACTCAGCGCTGAGGGGACATGGGGCCTCTGGGGGAAGTAGAGAAAGGACTCAGCGCCGAGGGGGACATGGAAGAGACTCTAAGCTGGGGACATGGGTAGAGAAGGGACTCAGCGCTGAGGGGACATGTTAGCCTCTGGAGGGTAGAGAAGAGACTCAGCGCTGAGGGACATGGGGCCTCTGGGGGGGTAGAGAAGGGACTCAGCGCTGAGGGGACATGGGGCCTCTGGAGGGTAGAAGGACTCAGCGCTGAGGGGGACATGGGGCCTCTGGAGGGGACTAGAGAAGAGGACCTCCAGCTGAGGGGACATGGGGCCTCTGGAGGCAGAGAAGGGACTCAGCGCTGAGGGGACATGGGCCCTCTGGAGGTGAGAAGGACTCAGCGCCTGGAGGGTGACATGAGGGACATAGGGCCTCTGGAGGTAGAAGGAGAAGGACCTGAAAGACTCTGGAGGGTAGAAGGGACTCATGGGGCCTCTGGAGGGTAGAAGGGACTCAGCGCTGAGGGGACATGGGGCCTCTGGAGGGTAGAGAAGGGACTCTAAAGCGCTAGAGGGAATGGCCTCTGGGCTCTGCTACTGCTGCTGTTCTGCTGCCACGTGCCATGGCAACCGTTTTTGTTAGTCTGCTGCTGTTGCTAGCTAGCTCTATTTAGCTCAAAAACAGCAAAAAGAGTAAAACATCTTCAAACTAAACAACAGAAGATATATTAAAGTTAGAGTCCGTGATCCTTTTGGTTTCCACTCAGTTTAGTTGTTTGATGTAGTTTTATTAACTCCCTTGCTAGGTTTGTTCTAGCCATATTTTTCTGGCTAGCTTGTTAGCCTGTTGGCTAGGTTTATGTTGTGCAGCTAGCCATTGAAGTCAAACCTCTTCACTTGAGGCGCAAAGTAAAATTTTATATATTCTGGATTGAATAGAGCGTTGTTCATCACTCTGTCTGGAATTCATTTTTGAGATTAGAGTGTTTGTCTCATTCCAGCTCTTCTGTCATTCAGAATCTGGATGACAGTAAATGATCTGTGCCTCAGTGAGAGTCATTATCTACCTGCCAGGGTCTCTGAGCAACAGAATAAACTAGTTCTGCAGGGTGTATCAGAGCAGTGTACCACTACTGCATTGGTTTCTCTCAGCGCTGGCAGAGTAGGATCCCGTTTCTTCCCTCGGGACATCTACTGCCGTCACACTTCCTGGATCTGTATGGGTGGAGGGTGAAGACATCCCCCAGATGCTGGTCCTGGGTCAGTTTTATATTGTCCCCTACTTATGGTTGATGTTAGGATTGGGGAAGGTAAGCTGGATCCTAGATCTGTTCATAGGTGAAACTTCAACTTCAACCCATGTGTTGCACCACATCGTCAGACTTGTAAGAGTTTGACAGGTTTCTCCGGCGTGGCGTCTGAGTCTATAGTAGCAGCAGAGCTACACCTCTCGGCGTCTGGAGTCTATAGTAGCAGCAGAGCTACACCTCTCGGCGTGGCGTCTGGAGTCTATAGTAGCAGCAGAGCTACACCTCTCGGGCGCATGTCTGAGTCTATAGTAGCAGCAGAGCCACACCTCTCGGCGTGGCGTCTGGAGTCTATAGTAGCAGCAGAGCTACACCTCTCGGCGTCTGGAGTCTATAGTAGCAGCAGAGCCACACCTCGGCGTGGCGTCTGGAGTCTATAGTAGCAGCAGAGCTACACCTCGGGCGTGGCGTCTGAGTCTATAGTAGCAGCAGAGCCGCACCTCTCGGCGTGGGCGTCTGGAGTCTATAGCAGCAGAGCCACACCTCTCGGCGCGGCCTGAGTCTATAGTAGCAGCAGAGCTACACCTCTCGCAGAGTCTATAGTAGCAGCAGAGCTACACGCTGCTGCTAATGTTACATTATATTAGCAGAGACCAGTGATTCACAATAACTCGCTTGGACCCTGACTTCAAATAGTAGAAACAGAATCTCATTCTAGTTCTGTGCCCCAAAATGTTGTTGTGACCAAATGAGCAACTGGATGCCCCAGGCTACAGATTAGTGTTTCAAGGAACTGGCCTCAACTCCAGCAGAATGTCTACATCCCTAATAGACTGTAAACCACCAGCTGGGATGAACTGTACAACTCTGAATAACTCTGGTCTCAGCCCCAGGTATCCCCATCACACAGAGGTAAACTTCCCACCAGCTCCTAGTCCCCTCCTGTTCATGTTCCCACTCCTCCTCCTCCCCTCCTCCTCAGGCCCCTCCAGCCCATGTTCCCACCTCCCGCCTCCCTCCTCCTCCTCCTCCTAGGCCCCCCCTCCCCTCCTCCTAGTCCGCCTCCTCCTAGTCCGCTCCCCTCCTCCTCCTAGTCCTTTCCTCCTCCTCCTTAGTCCCTCTCCCTCCCCTCCTCCTCCTAGTCCTCTCCTCCTCCTGTGCCTTCCTCCTCCCTCCTAGTCCCTCTCCCCTCCTCTTCCTAGTCCCCCTCCTCCCTCCTAGTCCCTTCCTCCTAGTCACCTCCTCCTCCAGCTCCTAGTCCCCCTCCTCCTCCTCCTAGTCCCTCTCCCCTCCTCCTCCTAGTCCCCTCCTCCTCTGAGTCCCCTTCCCCGGTCCTCCAGCTCCTAGTCCCCCTCCTCCCCCTCCTCCTACTCCCCTCCTCCTATGTCCAGTCCCCATCCCCCTCCTCCTAGTCCCCGTCCTCCTCCTCCTAGTCCCCCTCCCCCTCCACCTCCTAGTCCCCCTCCCCTCCTCCCAGTCCCCTCCTCCTCCTATTCCCACTCCTCCTCCAGCTCCTAGTCCCTCTCCCCCTCCTACTCCTCCTAGACCCTCTCCCCCCTCCTCCTCCTAGTCCCCCTCCCCCTCCTCCTTCTCCTCCTCCTAGTCCCCCTCCACCTCCTAGTCCCCCTCCTCATAGTCCCCCTCCTCCTCCTATTCCCACTCCTCCTCCAGCTCCTAGTCCCCCTCCCCCTCCTCCTCCTCCTCCTCCTAGTCCCTCTCCCCCGCCTCCCCCTCCCCTCCTATTCCCCCTCATCCCCCCCTCCTCCTCCTAGTCCCCCTCCTCCTCCTTGTCTCTCTCCCCCTCCTTCTCTTAGTCCCCCTCCCCCTCCTCCTAGTCCCTGTCCCCCTCCTCCTCCTAGTCCCCCTCCTCCTAGTCCCCCTCCTCCTCCTAGTCCCTGTCCCCCTCCTCCTCCCTAGTCCCTGTCCCCCTCCTCCTCCTAGTCCCTCTCCTCCTCCTCCTCCTAGTCCCCCTCCTCCTAGTCCCCCTCCTCCTCCTCCTCCTAGTCCCCTCCCCTCCTAGTCCCCCTCCTCCTCCTAGTCCCTTCCCTTCCTCCTCCTCCTAGTCCCCATCCCCCTCCTCCTCCTCCTAGTCCCTTCCCTTCCTCCTCCTTGTCCCCCTCCCCCTCCTCCTCCTCCTAGTTCCTCTCCCCTCCTCCTCCTAGTCCCCCTCCTCCTCCTCCTCCTAGGTCCCCCTCCTCCTAGTCCCCCTCCTCCTCCTAGTCCCCCTCCCCTCCTCGTCCTCCTCGTCCCCCTCCTCCTCCTTGTCCCCCTCCTCCTCCTAGTCCCCCTCCTCCTCCTAGTCCCTCTCCCGCTCCCTCCTAGTCCCCCTCCTCCTCCTTCTATACCCCTCCCCTCCTCCTCCTAGTCCCTCTCCCCCTCCTCCTCCTAGTCCCTCTCCCCCTCTTCCTCCTAGTCCCCCTCCCCCTCCTCCTAGTCCCCCTCCTTCTCCTAGTCATTTTGACATAATTTTCTAGATTCAGAACATAAAATCAATCAATGAAATGTATTTATAAAGCCCTTTTTACATCAGCCGATGTCACAAAGTGCTGTACAGAAACCCAGCCTAAATCCCAAACACAGGCAGAAGCACGGTGGCTAGGAAAAACTCCCTAGAGAGGGGGAGAGGGAAGGCCAGTCCTCTTCTGGCTGTGCCGGGTGGAGATTATAACAGAACATGGCCAAGATATTCAAATGTTCAGAAATGACCAGCAGGGTCAAATAATAATAATTACAGTGGTTGTAGAGGGAGCAACAAGTCAGCACCTCAGGAGAAAATGTCAGTTGGCTTTTCATAGCCGATCACTCAGAGTATCTCTACCACTCCTGCTGTCTCTAGAGAGTTGAAAACAGCAGGTCTGGGACAGGTTGCACATCCGGTGAACAGGTCAGCACCTCAGGAGTAAATGTCAGTTGGCTTTTCATAGACGATCATTCAAAGTTAGAGACAGCAGGTGCGGTAGAGAGAGAGTCGAAAACAGCAGGTCCGGGACAGGTAGCAGGTCTGGGACAGGTAGCAGGTCTGGGACAGGTAGCAGTTCTGGGACAGGTAGCAGGTCTGGGACAGGTAGCAGATCCGGGACAGGTAGCAGGTCTGGGACAGGTAGCAGGTCTGGGACAGGTAGCAGGTCTGGGACAGGTAGCAGGTCCGGGACAGGTAGCAGGTCTGGGACAGGTAGCAGGTCCGGGACAGGTAGAATGTCCGGTGAACACGTCAGGGTTCCATAGCCGCAGGTACAACAGTTGAAACTGGAGCAGCAGCACGGCCAGGTGGACTGGGGACAGCAAGGAGTCATCATGCCAGGTAGTCCTGAGGCATGGTCCCAGGGCTCAGGTCCTCCGGGAGGGGAGGGAGAGGGAGAGAATTAGAGAGAGCACACTTAAATTCACACAGGACACCCGATAAGACAGGAGAAATACTCCAGATATAACGGACTGACCCTACCCCCCTGACCCAAACTATTGCAGCATAAATATTGGAGGCTGAGACAGGAGGGGTCAGGCTGACACTGTGACCCCATCCGATGATACCCCGGACAGGGCCAAACAGGAAGGATATAACCCCACCCACTTTGCCAAAGCACAGCCCCCACACCACTAGAGGATATCTTCAACCACCAACTTACTACCCTGAGACAAGGCCGAGTATAGCCCATGAAGATCTCCCCCACGGAATAAACCCGAGGGGGGTGGGGCCAACCCGGACAGGAAGATCATGTCAGTGACTCAACCCACTCAAGTGACGCACCCCTCCTAGGGACGGCATGGTAGAGCACCAGTAAGCCAGTGACTCAGCCCTCCTAGTTACAGCATGGAAGAGCACCAGTAAGCCAGTGACACACCCCTCCTAGGGACGGCATGGAAGAGCACCAGTAAGCCAGTGACTCACCCCTCCTAGGGACGGCATGGAAGAGCACCAGTAAGCCAGTTACTCACCCCTCCTAGGGACGGCATGGTAGAGCACCAGTAAGCCAGTGACTCACCCCTCCTAGGGACGGCATGGTAGAGCACCAGTAAGCCAGTGACTCACCCCTCCTAGGGACGGCATGGAAGAGCACCAGTAAGCCAGTGACTCACCCCTCCTAGGGACGGCATGGAAGAGCACCAGTAAGCCAGTTACTCACCCCTCCTAGGGACGGCATGGAAGAGCACCAGTAAGCCAGTTACTCACCCCTCCTAGGGACGGCATGGAAGAGCACCAGTAAGCCAGTGACTCACCCCTCCTAGGGACGGCATGGTAGAGCACCAGTAAGCCAGTGACTCACCCCTCCTAGGGACGGCATGGTAGAGCACCAGTAAGCCAGTGACTCACCCCTCCTAGGGACGGCATGGAAGAGCACCAGTAAGCCAGTGACTCACCCCTCCTAGGGACGGCATGGAAGAGCACCAGTAAGCCAGTTACTCACCCCTCCTAGGGACGGCATGGTAGAGCACCAGTAAGCCGGTGACTCACCCCTCCTAGGGACGGCATGGAAGAGCACCAGTAAGCCAGTTACTCAGCCGGCCAGGCAGAGACCTCAAGAGTGGTTCATCGCTCCAGTGCCTTTCCATTCATAAATCAACATTCATAATGTTCCAGGACTAATTCTATTAGCATTTTGTCATGATTCTAGATTCAGAACATAAAACAACATTCATAATGTTCCAGGACTAATGCCATTAGCATTTTGGCATGATTCTAGATTCAGAACATAAAACAACATTCATAATGTTCCAGGACTAATTCTATTAGCATTTTGTCATGATTCTAGATTCAGAACATAAATCAACATTCATAATGTTCCAGGACTAATTCTATTAGAATTTTGGCATGATTCTAGATTCAGAATATAAAATGTTGATAATGGTCCAGGCGATTAATAAATTATAACTGATCTGAATTAGTAACTGAATCTAGTGGTGTAATTATTGATTATAGGTGATTAATAACTGATATTATGTCTCTACTCCACAGATCTGACAGGTGAATCTAGTGGTGTAATTATTGATTATAGGTGATTAATAACTGATATTCTGTCTCTACTCCACAGATCTGACAGGTGAATCTAGTGGTGTAATTATTGATTATAGGTGATTAATAACTGATATCCTGTCTCCTCTACTCCACAGATCTTACAGGTGAATCTAGTGGTGTAATTATTGATTATAGGTGATTAATAACTGATATCCTGTCTCCTCTACTCCACAGATCTGACAGGTGAATCTAGTGGTGTAATTATTGATTATAGGTGATTAATAACTGATATCCTGTCTCTACTC
>NW_027035781.1:0-11617 GCF_034236695.1 Oncorhynchus nerka
CTCTGCCCTATGTCTCTGTCTCTGCCCTATGTCTCTGTCCCTGTCTCTGCCCCTGTCTCTGTCTCTGCCCTATGTCTCTGTCCCTTTCTCTGTCCCTGTCTCTGTCCTATGTCTCTGCCCCTGTCTCTGTCCCTGTCTCTGTCCCTGTCTCTGTCTCTGCCCTATGTCTCTGTCCCTGTCTCTGTCCCTGCCCCTGTCTCTGCCCCTGTCTCTGCCCCTGTCTCTGCCCTATGTCTCTGTCTCTGTCCCTGTCTCTGCCCCTGTCTCTCTCCCTGTCTCTGTCCCTTTCTCTGTCCCTGTCTCTGTCCTATGTCTCTGCCCCTGTCTCTGTCCCTGTCTCTGTCCCTGTCTCTGCCCCTGTCTCTGTCTCTGTCCCTGTCTCTGCCCCTGTCTCTGCCCTATGTCTCTGTCCCTGTCTCTGCCCCTGTCTCTGTCCCTGTCTCTGTCTCTGTCCTATGTCTCTGTCCCTGTCTCTGTCCCTGTCTCTGCCCTATGTCTCTGTCCCTGTCTCTCTGTCCCTGTCTCTCTGTCTCTGTCCCTGTCTCTGCCCTATGTCTCTGTCCCTGTCTCTGTCCCTGTCTCTGTCCCTGTCTCTGTCTCTGCCCTATGTCTCTGTCCCTGTCTCTGTCCCTGTCTCTGTCCCTGTCTCTGCCCTATGTCTCTGTCCCTGTCCCTGTCTCTGTCTCTGTCCCTGTCTCTCTCCCTGTCCCTGTCTCTGTCCCTGTCTCTGCCCATGTCTCTGTCCCTGTCTCTCTGTCTCTGTCCCTGTCTCTCTCCCTGTCTCTGTCCCTGTCTCTGCCCTATGTCTCTGTCCCTGTCTCTGCCCTATGTCTCTGTCCCTGTCTCTGTCCCTGTCTCTGCCCTATGTCTCTGTCCCTGTCTCTCTGTCCCTGTCTCTGTCTCTATGTCTCTGTCCCTGTCTCTGCTCTATGTCTCTGCCCCTGTCTCTGCCCTATGTCTCTGTCCCTGTCTCTGTCCCTGTCTCTGTCCCTGTCTCTGTCTCTATGTCTCTGCCCCTGTCTCTGTCTCTCTCCCTGTCTCTGTCCCTGTCTCTGCCCTATGTCTCTGTCCCTGTCTCTGCTCTATGTCTCTGTCCCTGTCTCTGCCCTATGTCTCTGTCCCTGTCTCTGCCCATGTCTCTGTCCCTGTCTCTGCCCTATGTCTCTGTCCCTGTCTCTGCCCCTGTCTCTGTCCCTTTCTCTGTCCCTGTCTCTGTCCTATGTCTCTGCCCCTGTCTCTGTCCCTGTCTCTGTCCCTGTCTCTGCCCCTGTCTCTGTCTCTGTCCCTGTCTCTGCCCCTGTCTCTGCCCTATGTCTCTGTCCCTGTCTCTGCCCCTGTCTCTGTCCCTGTCTCTGTCTCTGTCCTATGTCTCTGTCCCTGTCTCTGTCCCTGTCTCTGCCCTATGTCTCTGTCCCTGTCTCTCTGTCCCTGTCTCTCTGTCTCTGTCCCTGTCTCTGCCCTATGTCTCTGTCCCTGTCTCTGTCCCTGTCTCTGTCTCTGCCCTATGTCTCTGTCCCTGTCTCTGTCCCTGTCTCTGTCCCTGTCTCTGCCCTATGTCTCTGTCCCTGTCTCTGTCTCTGTCCCTGTCTCTCTCCCTGTCCCTGTCTCTGTCCCTGTCTCTGCCCATGTCTCTGTCCCTGTCTCTCTGTCTCTGTCCCTGTCTCTCTCCCTGTCTCTGTCCCTGTCTCTGCCCTATGTCTCTGTCCCTGTCTCTGCCCTATGTCTCTGTCCCTGTCTCTGTCCCTGTCTCTGCCCTATGTCTCTGTCCCTGTCTCTCTGTCCCTGTCTCTGTCTCTATGTCTCTGCCCATGTCTCTGTCTCTATGTCTCTGCCCCTGTCTCTGTCTCTCTGCCCTATGTCTCTGTCCCTGTCTCTGCTCTATGTCTCTGTCCCTGTCTCTGCCCTATGTCTCTGTCCCTGTCCCTGTCTCTGTCTCTATGTCTCTGCCCCTGTCTCTGTCTCTCTCCCTGTCTCTGTCCCTGTCTCTGCCCTATGTCTCTGTCCCTGTCTCTGCTCTATGTCTCTGTCCCTGTCTCTGCCCTATGTCTCTGTCCCTGTCTCTGCCCATGTCTCTGTCCCTGTCTCTGCCCTATGTCTCTGTCCCTGTCTCTGCCCCTGTCTCTGCCCTATGTCTCTGTCCCTGTCTCTGTCCCTGTCTCTGCCCTATGTCTCTGTCCCTGTCTCTGTCCCTGTCTCTGTCCCTGTCTCTGCCCTATGTCTCTGTCCCTGTCTCTGTCCCTGTCTCTGTCCCTGTCTCTCTCCCTGTCTCTGCCCTATGTGTCTGTCCCTGTCTCTGCTCTATGTCTCTGTCCCTGTCTCTGCCCTATGTCTCTGTCCCTGTCTCTGTCCCTGTCTCTGCCCATGTCTCTGTCCCTGTCTCTGTCCCTGTCTCTGTCCCTGTCTCTGCCCATGTCTCTGTCCCTGTCTCTGCCCTATGTCTCTGTCCCTGTCTCTGCCCTATGTCTCTGTCTCTGTCCCTGTCTCTGTCCCTGTCTCTCTGTCCCTGTCTCTGTCCCTGTCTCTGCCCATGTCTCTGTCCATGTCTCTGTCCCTGTCTCTGCTCTATGTCTCTGTCCCTGTCTCTGCCCTATGTCTCTGTCCCTGTCTCTGCCCATGTCTCTGTCCCTGTCTCTGCCCTATGTCTCTGTCCCTGTCTCTGCCCTATGTCTCTGTCCCTGTCTCTGCCCTATGTCTCTGTCCCTGTCTCTGTCCCTGTCTCTGTCCCTGTCTCTCTCCCTGTCTCTGCCCATGTCTCTGTCCCTGTCTCTGCCCTATGTCTCTGTCTCTGTCCCTGTCTCTGTCCCTGTCTCTGCCCTATGTCTCTGTCCCTGTCTCTGCCCTATGTCTCTGTCCCTGTCTCTCTCCCTGTCTCTGTCCCTGTCTCTCTGCCCATGTCTCTGTCCCTGTCTCTGCCCTATGTCTCTGTCCCTGTCTCTGTCCCTGTCTCTGTCCCTGTCTCTCTGTCTCTGTCTCTATGTCTCTGCCCATGTCTCTGTCTCTATGTCTCTGCCCCTGTCTCTGTCTCTGTCCCTGTCTCTGTCCCTGTCTCTGTCCCTGTCTCTGTCCCTGTCTCTCTCCCTGTCTCTCTCCCTGTCTCTGTCCCTGTCTCTGTCCCTGTCTCTGTCCCTGTCTCTCTCCCTGTCTCTGTCCCTGTCTCTACCCTATGTCTCTGTCCCTGTCTCTGTCCCTGTCTCTACCCTATGTCTCTGTCCCTGTCTCTGTCCCTGTCTCTGTCTCTATGTCTCTGTCCCTGTCTCTCTGTCCCTGTCTCTGTCTCTCTGTCCCTGTCTCTCTGTCTCTGTCCCTGTCTCTCTCCCTGTCTCTCTCCCTGTCTCTGTCCCTGTCTCTCTCCCTGTCCCTGTCTCTGTCCCTGTCTCTCTCCCTGTCTCTGCCCTATGTCTCTGCCCCTGTCTCTGTCCCTGTCTCTGTCCCTGTCTCTCTCCCTGTCTCTGTCCCTGTCTCTGCCCTATGTCTCTGTCCCTGTCCCTGTCTCTGTCCCTGTCTCTGTCCTATGTCTCTGTCCCTGTCTCTGTCCCTGTCTCTGTCCCTGTCTCTCTGTCCCTGTCTCTGCCCATGTCTCTGTCTCTATGTCTCTGCCCCTGTCTCTGTCTCTCTCCCTGTCTCTGTCCCTGTCTCTGCCCTATGTCTCTGTCTCTGTCCCTGTCTGCCCTGTCTCTGTCCCTGTCTCTCTGTCCCTGTCTCTGTCCCTGTCTCTGTCCCTGTCTCTCCATGTCTCTGCCCCTGTGTCTGTCCCTGTCTCTGTCCTGTCTCTCTCTCTGTCCTGTCTCTGCCCTGATGTCTGTCCTGTCCACTGTCTCTGCCCGTATCTCTGTCCCTGTCTCTGTCCCTGTCTCCTGCCCATGTCTCTGTCTGTCTCTGCCTATGTCTCTCTGTCCTGTCTCTCTGTCCTGTCTCTGTCTCTGATGTCTCATGCTTGGCCATGTCTCTGTCTCTCTCTCTGTCTCTGTCCCTGTCTCTGCCCTATGTCTCTGTCCCTGTCTCTGCTCTATGTCTCTGTCCCTGTCTCTGCCCTATGTCTCTGTCCCTGTCTCTGCCCATGTCTCTGTCCCTGTCTCTGCCCTATGTCTCTGTCCCTGTCTCTGCCCCTGTCTCTGCCCTATGTCTCTGTCCCTGTCTCTGTCCCTGTCTCTGCCCTATGTCTCTGTCCCTGTCTCTGTCCCTGTCTCTGTCCCTGTCTCTGCCCTATGTCTCTGTCCCTGTCTCTGTCCCTGTCTCTCTCCCTGTCTCTCTCCCTGTCTCTGCCCTATGTGTCTGTCCCTGTCTCTGCTCTATGTCTCTGTCCCTGTCTCTGCCCTATGTCTCTGTCCCTGTCTCTGTCCCTGTCTCTGCCCATGTCTCTGTCCCTGTCTCTGTCCCTGTCTCTGCCCATGTCTCTGTCCCTGTCTCTGCCCTATGTCTCTGTCCCTGTCTCTGCCCTATGTCTCTGTCCCTGTCTCTGTCCCTGTCTCTCTGTCCCTGTCTCTGTCCCTGTCTCTGCCCATGTCTCTGTCTCTGTCCATGTCTCTGTCCCTGTCTCTGCTCTATGTCTCTGTCCCTGTCTCTGCCCCATGTCTCTGTCCCTGTCTCTGCCCCATGTCTCTGTCCCTGTCTCTGCCCTATGTCTCTGTCCCTGTCTCTGCCCCTGTCTCTGTCCCTGTCTCTGCCCATGTCTCTGTCCCTGTCTCTGTCCCTGTCTCTGTCCCTGTCTCTCTCCCTGTCTCTGCCCATGTCTCTGTCCCTGTCTCTGCCCTATGTCTCTGTCCCTGTCTCTGTCCCTGTCTCTGTCCCTGTCTCTGCCCTATGTCTCTGTCCCTGTCTCTGCCCTATGTCTCTGTCCCTGTCTCTCTCCCTGTCTCTGTCCCTGTCTCTCTGCCCATGTCTCTGTCCCTGTCTCTGCCCTATGTCTCTGTCCCTGTCTCTGTCCCTGTCTCTGTCCCTGCTCTCTGTCTCTGTCTCTATGTCTCTGCCCTATGTCTCTGTCTCTATGTCTCTGCCCTCTGTCTCTGTCTCTGTCCCTGTCTCTGTCCCTGTCTCTGTCCCTGTCTCTGTCCCTGTCTCTCTCCCTGTCTCTCTCTCCTGTCTCTGTCCCTGTCTCTGTCCCTGTCTCTGTCCCTGTCTCTCTCCCTGTCTCTGTCCCTGTCTCTGTCCCTGTCTCTGTCCCTGTCTCTGTCCCTGTCTCTGCCCTATGTCTCTGTCCCTGTCTCTGTCCCTGTCTCTGTCTCTATGTCTCTGTCCCTGTCTCTCTGTCCCTGTCTCTGTCTCTCTGTCCCTGTCTCTCTGTCTCTGTCCCTGTCTCTCTCCCTGTCTCTCTCCCTGTCTCTGTCCCTGTCTCTGTCCCTGTCTCTGTCCCTGTCTCTCTCCCTGTCTCTGCCCTATGTCTCTGCCCCTGTCTCTGTCCCTGTCTCTCTCCTGTCTCTCTCCCTGTCTCTGTCCCTGTCTCTGCCCTATGTCTCTGTCCCTGTCCCTGTCTCTGTCCCTGTCTCTGTCCTATGTCTCTGTCCCTGTCTCTGTCCCTGTCTCTGTCCCTGTCTCTCTGTCCCTGTCTCTGCCCATGTCTCTGTCTCTATGTCTCTGCCCCTGTCTCTGTCTCTCTCCCTGTCTCTGTCCCTGTCTCTGCCCTATGTCTCTGTCCCTGTCTCTGCTCTATGTCTCTGTCCCTGTCTCTGCCCATGTCTCTGTCCCTGTCTCTGCCCTATGTCTCTGTCCCTGTCTCTGTCCCTGTCTCTGTCCCTGTCTCTCTCCCTGTCTCTCTCCCTGTCTCTGCCCTATGTGTCTGTCCCTGTCTCTGCTCTATGTCTCTGTCCCCGTCTCTGCCCTATGTCTCTGTCCTATGTCTCTGTCCCTGTCTCTGTCCCTGTCTCTCTCCCTGTCTCTCTCCCTGTCTCTGCCCTATGTGTCTGTCCCTGTCTCTGCTCTATGTCTCTGTCCCCGTCTCTGCCCTATGTCTCTGTCCCTGTCTCTGTCTCTGTCCCTGTCTCTGCCCATGTCTCTCTCCCTGTCTCTGTCCCTGTCTCTGTCCCTGTCTCTGTCCCTGTCTCTCTGTCTCTGTCTCTGTCCCTGTCTCTCTCCCTGTCTCTCTCCCTGTCTCTGTCCCTGTCTCTGCCCTATGTCTCTGTCCCTGTCTCTGTCCCTGTCTCTGCCCTATGTCTCTGCCCTATGTCTCTGTCCCTGTCTCTGTCCCTGTCTCTGCCCTATGTCTCTGCCCTATGTCTCTGTCCCTGTCTCTGTCCCTGTCTCTCTGTCCCAGTCTCTGCCCATGTCTCTGTCTCTATGTCTCTGCCCCTGTCTCTGTCTCTCTCCCTGTCTCTGTCCCTGTCTCTGCCCTATGTCTCTGTCCCTGTCTCTGTCCCTGTCTCTGCCCTATGTCTCTGTCTCTGTCCCTGTCTCTGCCCATGTCTCTGTCCCTGTCTCTGCCCTATGTCTCTGTCCCTGTCTCTGCCCCTGTCTCTCTGTCCTGTCTCTGTCTCTGTCTATGTCTCCTGTCCCTGTCTCTGTCCCTGTCTCTGCCCTAGTGTCTCTGTCCCTGTCTCTCCTGTCTCTTCTCCCTTGCCTCCTCCCTGTCCTGTCTCTGTGTCTGTCCCTGTCTCTGCTCTATACCTCTGTCCTGTCTCTGCCCCATCCCTGTCCCTGTCTCTGTCCCTGTCTCTGCCCATGTCTCTGTCCCTGTCCCACTCTGTCCTGTCTCTGCCCATGTCTCTGTCCCTGTCTGTCCTGTCCCTATGTCTCTGTCCCTGTCTCTGCCCTATGTCTGTCTGTCCCTGTCTCTGTCTCTGTCTCTGTCCCTGTCTCTGCCCTATATCTACCCCTGTCTCTGTCTCTATGTCTCTCCTGTCTCTCTTTACTGTCCCTGTCTCTGTCCCATGTCTCTGTCCCTGTCTCTGCCCTATGTCTCTGTCCCTGTCTCTGTCCCTGTCTCTGCCCCTGTCTCTGTCCCTGTCTCTCTCCCTGTCTCTGCCCATGTCTCTGTCCCTGTCTCTGCCCTATGTCTCTGTCCCTGTCTCTGTCCCTGTCTCTGTCCCTGTCTCTCTGTCCCTGTCTCTGTCTCTATGTCTCTGCCCATGTCTCTGTCTCTATGTCTCTGCCCCTGTCTCTGTCTCTCTCCCTGTCTCCGTCCCTGTCTCTGCCCTATGTCTCTGTCCCTGTCTCTGTCCCTGTCTCTCTCCCTGTCTCTGTCCCTGTCTCTCTCCCTGTCTCTCTCCCTGTCTCTGTCCCTGTCTCTGTCCCTGTCTCTCTCCCTGTCTCTGTCCCTGTCTCTACCCTATGTCTCTGTCCCTGTCTCTGTCCCTGTCTCTACCCTATGTCTCTGTCCCTGTCTCTGTCTCTATGTCTCTGTCCCTGTCTCTCTGTCCCTGTCTCTGTCTCTATGTCTCTGTCCCTGTCTCTCTGTCCCTGTCTCTCTCCCTGTCTCTCTCCCTGTCTCTGTCCCTGTCTCTGTCCCTGTCTCTCTCCCTGTCTCTGTCCCTCTCTGTCCCTGTCTCTCTCCCTGTCTCTGTCCCTGTCTCTGTCCCTGTCTCTGCCCTCTGTCCCTGTCTCTCTGTCCCTGTCTCTGCCCTCTGTCCCTGTCTCTGTCCCTGTCTCTGTCCCTGTCTCTCTGTCCCTGTCTCTGTCCCTGTCTCTGCCCATGTCTCTGTCCATGTCTCTGTCCCTGTCTCTGCTCTATGTCTCTGTCCCTGTCTCTGCCCTATGTCTCTGTCCCTGTCTCTGCCCATGTCTCTGTCCCTGTCTCTGCCCTATGTCTCTGTCCCTGTCTCTGTCCCTGTCTCTCTCCCTGTCTCTGCCCATGTCTCTGTCCCTGTCTCTGCCCTATGTCTCTGTCCCTGTCTCTGTCTCTGTCCCTGTCTCTGTCCCTGTCTCTGTCCCTGTCTCTGCCCTATGTCTCTGTCCCTGTCTCTCTCCCTGTCTCTGTCCCTGTCTCTCTGCCCATGTCTCTGTCCCTGTCTCTGCCCTATGTCTCTGTCCCTGTCTCTGTCCCTGTCTCTGTCCCTGTCTCTCTGTCTCTGTCTCTATGTCTCTGCCCCTGTCTCTGTCTCTCTCCATGTCTCTGTCCCTGTCTCTCTCCCTGTCTCTGTCCCTGTCTCTCTGCCCATGTCTCTGTCCCTGTCTCTGCCCTATGTCTCTGTCCCTGTCTCTGTCCCTGTCTCTGTCCCTGTCTCCTGTCTCTGTCTCTATGTCTCTGCCCATGTCTCTGCCCTATGTCTCTGTCCCTGTCTCTGTCTCTGTCCCTGTCTCTGTCCCTGTCTCTGTCCCTGTCTCTGTCCCTGTCTCTCTCCCTGTCTCTGTCCCTGTCTCTGTCCCTGTCTCTGTCCCTGTCTCTGTCCCTGTCTCTCTCCCTGTCTCTGTCCCTGTCTCTGCCCTATGTCTCTGTCCCTGTCTCTGTCCCTGTCTCTGCCCTATGTCTCTGTCCCTGTCTCTGTCCCTGTCTCTGTCTCTATGTCTCTGTCCCTGTCTCTCTGTCCCTGTCTCTGCCTCTCTGTCCCTGTCTCTCTGTCTCTGTCCCATGTCTCTCTCCCTGTCTCTGTCCTGTCTCTGTCCCTGTCTCTCTCCCTGTCCCTGTCTCTGTCCCTGTCTCTCTCCCTGTCTCTGCCCTATGTCTCTGCCCCTGTCTCTGTCCCTGTCTCTCTCCCTGTCTCTCTCCCTGTCTCTGTCCCTGTCTCTGCCCTATGTCTCTGTCCCTGTCCCTGTCTCTGTCCCTGTCTCTGTCCTATGTCTCTGTCCCTGTCTCTGTCCCTGTCTCTCTGTCCCTGTCTCTGCCCATGTCTCTGTCTCTATGTCTCTGCCCCTGTCTCTGTCTCTCTCCCTGTCTCTGTCCCTGTCTCTGCCCTATGTCTCTGTCCCTGTCTCTGCTCCTGTCTCTGTCCCTGTCTCTGCCCATGTCTCTGTCCCTGTCTCTGCCCTATGTCTCTGTCCCTGTCTCTGTCCCTGTCTCTGTCCCTGTCTCTCTCCCTGTCTCTCTCCCTGTCTCTGCCCTATGTGTCTGTCCCTGTCTCTGCTCTATGTCTCTGTCCCCGTCTCTGCCCTATGTCTCTGTCCTATGTCTCTGTCCCTGTCTCTGTCCCTGTCTCTCTCCCTGTCTCTCTCCCTGTCTCTGCCCTATGTGTCTGTCCCTGTCTCTGCTCTATGTCTCTGTCCCCGTCTCTGCCCTATGTCTCTGTCCCTGTCTCTGTCCCTGTCTCTGCCCATGTCTCTCTCCCTGTCTCTGTCCCTGTCCCTGTCTCTGTCCCTGTCTCTCTGTCTCTGTCTGTCCCTGTCTCTCTCCCTGTCTCTCTCCCTGTCTCTGTCCCTGTCTCTGCCCTATGTCTCTGTCCCTGTCTCTGTCCCTGTCTCTGCCCTATGTCTCTGCCCTATGTCTCTGTCCCTGTCTCTGTCCCTGTCTCTGCCCTATGTCTCTGCCCTATGTCTCTGTCCCTGTCTCTGTCCCTGTCTCTCTGTCCCAGTCTCTGCCCATGTCTCTGTCTCTATGTCTCTGCCCCTGTCTCTGTCTCTCTCCCTGTCTCTGTCCCTGTCTCTGCCCTATGTCTCTGTCCCTGTCTCTGTCCCTGTCTCTGCCCTATGTCTCTGTCTCTGTCCCTGTCTCTGCCCATGTCTCTGTCCCTGTCTCTGCCCTATGTCTCTGTCCCTGTCTCTGCCCCTGTCTCTGCCCTATGTCTCTGTCCCTGTCTCTGTCCCTGTCTCTGCCCTATGTCTCTGTCCCTGTCTCTGTCCCTGTCTCTGCCCTATGTCTCTGTCCCTGTCTCTGTCCCTGTCTCTCTCCCTGTCTCTCTCCCTGTCTCTGCCCTATGTGTCTGTCCCTGTCTCTGCTCTATGTCTCTGTCCCCGTCTCTGCCCTATGTCTCTGTCCCTGTCTCTGTCCCTGTCTCTGCCCATGTCTCTGTCCATGTCTCTGTCCCTGTCTCTGCTCTATGTCTCTGTCCCTGTCTCTGCCCTATGTCTCTGTCCCTGTCCCTGTCTCTGCCCATGTCTCTGTCCCTGTCTCTGCCCTATGTCTCTGTCCCTGTCTCTGCCCTATGTCTCTGTCCCTGTCCCTGTCTCTGCCCTATGTCTCTGTCCCTGTCTCTGTCCCTGTCTCTGTCCCTGTCTCTCTCCCTGTCTCTGCCCATGTCTCTGTCCCTGTCTCTGCCCTATGTCTCTGTCCCTGTCTCTGTCCCTGTCTCTGTCCCTGTCTCTGCCCTATGTCTCTGTCCCTGTCTCTGTCCCTGACTCTGCCCTATGTCTCTGTCCCTGTCTCTCTCCCTGTCTCTGCCCATGTCTCTGTCCCTGTCTCTGCCCTATGTCTCTGTCCCTGTCTCTGTCCCTGTCTCTGTCCCTGTCTCTCTGTCCCTGTCTCTGTCTCTATGTCTCTGCCCATGTCTCTGTCTCTATGTCTCTGCCCCTGTCTCTGTCTCTCTCCCTGTCTCTGTCCCTGTCTCTGCCCTATGTCTCTGTCCCTGTCTCTGTCCCTGTCTCTCTCCCTGTCTCTGTCCCTGTCTCTCTCCCTGTCTCTCTCCCTGTCTCTGTCCCTGTCTCTGTCCCTGTCTCTCTCCCTGTCTCTGTCCCTGTCTCTGCCCTATGTCTCTGTCCCTGTCTCTGTCCCTGTCTCTACCCTATGTCTCTGTCCCTGTCTCTGTCTCTATGTCTCTGTCCCTGTCTCTCTGTCCCTGTCTCTGTCTCTATGTCTCTGTCCCTGTCTCTCTGTCCCTGTCTCTCTCCCTGTCTCTCTCCCTGTCTCTGTCCCTGTCTCTGTCCCTGTCTCTCTCCCTGTCTCTGTCCCTGTCTCTGTCCCTGTCTCTCTCCCTGTCTCTGTCCCTGTCTCTGTCCCTGTCTCTGCCCTCTGTCCCTGTCTCTCTGTCCCTGTCTCTGCCCTCTGTCCCTGTCTCTGTCCCTGTCTCTGTCCCTGTCTCTCTGTCCCTGTCTCTGTCCCTGTCTCTGCCCATGTCTCTGTCCATGTCTCTGTCCCTGTCTCTGCTCTATGTCTCTGTCCCTGTCTCTGCCCTATGTCTCTGTCCCTGTCTCTGCCCATGTCTCTGTCCCTGTCTCTGCCCTATGTCTCTGTCCCTGTCTCTGCCCTATGTCTCTGTCCCTGTCTCTGTCCCTGTCTCTGTCCCTGTCTCTGTCCCTGTCTCTGTCCCTGTCTCTGCCCATGTCTCTGTCCCTGTCTCTGCCCTATGTCTCTGTCCCTGTCTCTGTCTCTGTCCTCTGTCTCTGTCCCTGTCTCTGTCCCTGTCTCTGCCCTATGTCTCTGTCCCTGTCTCTCTCCCTGTCTCTGTCCCTGTCTCTCTGCCCATGTCTCTGTCCCTGTCTCTGCCCTATGTCTCTGTCCCTGTCTCTGTCCCTGTCTCTGTCCCTGTCTCTCTGTCTCTGTCTCTATGTCTCTGCCCCTGTCTCTGTCTCTCTCCATGTCTCTGTCCCTGTCTCTGCCCTATGTCTCTGTCCCTGTCTCTGTCCCTGTCTCTCTCCCTGTCCCTGTCTCTGTCCCTGTCTCTCTCCCTGTCTCTCTCCCTGTCTCTGTCCCTGTCTCTGTCCCTGTCTCTGTCCCTGTCTCTCTCCCTGTCCCTGTCTCTACCCTATGTCTCTGTCCCTGTCTCTGTCCCTGTCTCTACCCTATGTCCCTGTCTCTCTGTCCCTGTCTCTGTCTCCTGCC
>NW_027035782.1:0-11618 GCF_034236695.1 Oncorhynchus nerka
GGATTACTTTCCGCTGTCCTGGCATCGTGAGGGAGTTTGTTCCACCATTGGGGGCCAGAGCAGCGAACAGTTTTGACTGGGCTGAGCGGGAACTGTACTTCCTCAGTGGTAGGGAGGCGAAAGCAGGCCAGAGGTGGATGAAGAAGTGCCCTTGTTTGGGTGTAGGGCCTGATCAGAGCCTGAGGTACTGAGGTGCCGTTCCTCTCACAGCTCCATAGGCAAGCACCATGGTCTTGTAGCGGATGCGACTTCAACTGGAAGCCAGTGGAGAGTGCGGAGGAGCGGGGTGACGGGAGAGAACTTGGGGGAAGGTTGAACACCAGACGGGCTGCGGCGTTCTGGATGAGTTGTAGGGGGTTTAATGGCACAGGCAGGGAGCCCAGCCAACAGCGAGTTGCAGTAATCCAGACGGGAGATGACAAGTGCCTGGATTGGGACCTGCGCCGCTTCCTGTGTGAGGCAGGGTCGTACTCTGCGGATGTTGTAGAGCATGAACCTACAGGAACGGGCCACCGCCTTGATGTTAGTTGAGAACGACAGGGTGTTGTCCAGGATCACGCCAAGGTTCTTAGCGCTCTGGGAGGAGGACACAGTGGAGTTGGCAACCGTGATGGCGAGATCATGGAACGGGCAGTCCTTCCCCGGGAGGAAGAGCAGCTCCGTCTTGCCGAGGTTCAGCTTGAGGTGGTGATCCGTCATCCACACTGATATGTCTGCCAGACATGCAGAGATGCGATTCGCCACCTGGTCATCAGAAGGGGGAAAGGAGAAGATTAATTGTGTGTCGTCTGCATAGCAATGATAGGGGAGACCATGTGAGGTTATGACAGAGCCAAGTGACTTGGTGTATAGCGAGAATAGGAGAGGGCCTAGAACAGAGCCCTGGGGGACACCAGTGGTGAGAGCACGTGGTGAGGAGACGGATTCTCGCCACGCCACCTGGTAGGAGCGACCTGTCAGGTAGGACGCAATCCAGCGTGGGCCGCGCCGGAGATGCCCAACTCGGAGAGAGGGTGGAGAGGAGGATCTGATGGTTCACAGTATCGAAGGCAGCCGATAGGTCCAGAAGGATGAGAGCAGAGGGAGAGAGAGTTAGCTTTTAGCAGTGCGGAGCGCCTCCGTGATACAGAGAAGAAGAGCAGTCTCAGTTGAATGACTAGTCTTGAAACCTGACTGATTTGGATCAAGAAGGTCATTCTGAGAGAGATAGCGGGAGAGCTGGCCAAGGACGGCACGCTCAAGGGTTTTTGGAGAGAAAAGAAAGAAGGGATACTGGTCTGTAGTTGTTGACATCGGAGGGATCGAGTGTAGGTTTTTCAGAAGGGGTGCAACTCTCGCTCTCTTGAAGACGGAAGGGACGTAGCCAGCGGTCAGGGATGAGTTGATGAGCGAGGTGAGGTAAGGGAGAAGGTCTCCGGAAATGGTCTGGAGAAGAGAGGAGGGGATAGGGTCAAGCGGGCAGGTTGTTGGGCGGCCGCCGTCACAAGACGCGAGATTTCATCTGAGAGAGAGGGGAGAAAGAGGTCAGAGCACAGGGTAGGGCAGTGTGAGCAGAACCAGCGGTGTCATTTGACTTAGCAAACGAGGATCGGATGTCGTTGACCTTCTTTCAAAATGGTTGACGAAGTCATCTGCAGAGAGGAGGGGGGGAGGGGAGGGGATTCAGGAGGGAGGAGAAGGTGGCAAAGAACTTCCTAGGGTTAGAGGCAGATGCTTGGAATTTAGAGTGGTAGAAAGTGGCTTTAGCAGCAGCGACAGAAGAGGAAAATGTAGAGAGGAGGGAGTGAAGGATGCCAGGTCCGCAGGGAGGCGAGTTTTCTCCATTTCCGCTCGGCTGCCCGGAGCCCTGTTCTGTGAGCTCGCAATGAGTCGTCGAGCCACGGAGCGGGGAGGAGGACCGAGCCGGCCTGGAGGATAGGGGACATAGAGAGTCAAAGGATGCAGAAAGGGAGGAGAGGAGGGTTGAGGAGGCAGAATCAGGAGATAGGTTGGAGAAGGTTTGAGCAGAGGGAAGAGATGATAGGATGGAAGAGGAGAGAAGTGGGGAGAGAGAGCGAAGGTTGGGACGGCGCGATACCATCCGAGTAGGGGCAGTGTGGGAAGTGTTGGATGAGAGCGAGAGGGAAAAGAATACAAGGTAGTGGTCGGAGACTTGGAGGAGTTGCAATGAGGTTAGTGGAAGAACAGCATCTAGTAAAGATGAGGTCGAGCGTATTGCCTGCCTTGTGAGTAGGGGGAAGGTGAGAGGGAGAGGTCAAAAGAGGAGAGGAGTGGAAAGAAGGAGGCAGAGAGGAATGAGTCAAAGGTAGACGTGGGGAGGTTAAAGTCGCCCAGAACTGTGAGAGGTGAGCCGTCCTCAGGAAAAGGAGCTTATCAAGGCATCAAGCTCATTGATGAACTCTCCGAGGAACCTGGAGGGCGATAAATGATAAGGATGTTAAGCTTGAAAGGGCTGGTAACTGTGACAGCATGGAATTCAAAGGAGGCGATAGACAGATGGGTAAGGGGAGAGAGAGAATGACCACTTGGGAGAGATGAGGATCCCGGGTGCCACCACCCCGCTGACCAGAAGCTCTCCTCGGGTGTGCGAGAACACGTGGGCGGACGAAGAGAGAGCAGTAGGAGTAGCAGTGTTATCTGTGGTGATCCATGTTTCCGTCAGTGCCAAGAAGTCGAGGACTGGAGGGAGGCATAGGCTGAGATGAACTCTGCCTTGTTGGCCGCAGATCGGCAGTTCCAGAGGCTACCGGAGACCTGGAACTCCACGTGGGTCGTGCGCTGGGACCACCAGATTAGGGTACGCGGCCACGGGTGTGGAGCGTTTGTATGGTCTGTGCAGAGAGGAGAGAAATGGGATAGACAGACACATAGTTGACAGGCTACAGAAGAGGCTACGCTAATGCAAAGGAGATTGGAATGACAAGTGGACTACACGTCTCGAATGTTCAGAAAGTTGAGCTTACGTAGCAAGAATCTTATTGACTAAAATGATTAAAAATGATACAGTACTGCTGAAGTAGGCTAGCTGGCAGTGGCTGCGTTGTTGACTTTGTAGGCTAGCTGGCAGTGGCTGCGTTGTTGATTCGGGGGCTAGCTGGCTAGCTAGCAGTGTTGATTACGTTACGTTGCGTTAAAAGAACGACAATAGCTGGCTAGGTAACCTAGAAAATCGCTCTAGACTACACAATTATCTTTGATACAGAGACGGCTATGTAGCTAGCTATGTAGCTAGCTACGATCAAACAAATCAAACCGTTGTACTGTAATGAAATGAAATGAAAATGTGATACTACCTGTGGAGCGAGGCGGAATGCGACCGGGTTGTTGAGTTCTAATCGGTAGACGTTGGCTAGCTGTTGGCTAGCTAGCAGTGTCTCCTACGTTAAGGACGAACGACAAATAGCTGGCTGCGTTGTTGATTCAGGGGCTAGCTGGCTAGCTAGCTAGCAGTGTTGATTATGTTACGTTGCGTTAAAAGAACGACAATAGCTGGCTAGGTAACCTAGAAAATCGCTCTAGACTACACAATTATCTACACAATTATCTTTGATACAGAGACGGCTATGTAGCTAGCTATGTAGACGGTGGGCGTTAGCTAGCTGGCTAGCTGCTGGGCAGATACGTTAGGACGACGAAATACGATAATTACGCAATTATCTTTGATACAAAGACGGCTATGTAGCTAGCTAAGAAGAAATTGCTAAGATTATCTCGTATCCAAGATAATTGTGTAGTTTAGAGTGTGTAGTCTTAGAGTGATTATCTTAATTCACCGAGGTTAGCTAGCCAGCTATTTTGTCGTCCTTAACGTAGGAGACACTCCTAGCTAGCCAACAGCCAGCCAACGTCTACTGAATAGAACTTTCGCATTCGTCGATTCCGCTCGCTCCACAGGTAGTATCACATTTTCATTTCATTTCATTACAGTCCCAACGGTGTGATTTGTTTGATCGTAGCTAGCTACATAGCTAGCTACAGCCGTCTTTGTTTCAAAGATAATTGTAGTCTAGAGCGATTTTAGGTTAGCTAGCCAGCTATTGTCGTTCTCCTAACGCAACGTAACGTAACCAACACTGCTAGTTAGCCAGCTAGCTCCCGAAAAGCAGCATTGTAGAAACTTCACACTCAACGGTACGACTTGACTAGGGTAGAGTCAACAACGCAGCTAGCCTACCCCAGCAGTACTGTATCATTTTAATCATTTTAGTCAATTAGATTCTTGCTACGTAAAGTTTAACTTTCTGAACATTCGAGACGTGTAGTCCACTTGTCATTCCAATCTCCTCTGCATTAGCGTAGCCTCTTCTCTAGCCTGTCAACTATGTGTCTGTCTATCCCTGTTCTCTCCTCTCTGCACAGACCATACAAACGCTCCACACCGCATGGCCGCGGCCACCCTAATCTGGTGGTCCCAGCGCACGACCCACGTGGAGTTCCAGGTCTCCGGTAGCCTCTGGAACTGCCGATCTGCATGCCAACAAGGCAGAGTTCATCTCAGCCTATGCCTCCCTCCAGTCCCTCGACTTCTTGGCTCTGACGGAAACATGGATCACCACAGACAACACCGCTACTCCTACTGCTCTCTCTTCGTCCGCCCACGTGCTCTCGCACACACCGAGAGCTTCTGGTCAGCGGGGTGGTGGCACCGGGATCCTCATCTCTCCCAAGTGGTCATTCTCTCTTTCTCCCTTACCCATCTGTCTATCGCCTCCTTTGAATTCCATGCTGTCACAGTTACTAGCCCTTTCAAGCTTAACATCCTTATCATTTATCGCCCTCCAGGTTCCTCGAGAGTTCATCAATGAGCTTGATGCCTTGATAAGCTCCTTTCCTGAGGACGGCTCACCTCTCACAGTTCTGGGCGACTTTAACCTCCCCACGTCTACCTTTGACTCATTCCTCTCTGCCTCCTTCTTTCCACTCCTCTCCTCTTTTGACCTCACCCTCTCACCTTCCCCCCTACTCACAAGGCAGGCAATACGCTCGACCTCATCTTTACTAGATGCTGTTCCTCCACTAACCTCATTGCAACTCCTCCAAGTCTCCGACCACTACCTTGTATCCTTTTCCCTCTCGCTCTCATCCAACACTTCCCACACTGCCCCTACTCGGATGGTATCGCGCCGTCCCAACCTTCGCTCTCTCTCCCCCGCTACTCTCTCCTCTTCCATCCTATCATCTCTTCCCTCTGCTCAAACCTTCTCCAACCTATCTCCTGATTCTGCCTCCACAACCCTCCTCTCCTCCCTTTCTGCATCCTTTGACTCTCTATGTCCCCTATCCTCCAGGCCGGCTCGGTCCTCCCTCCCGCTCCGTGGCTCGACGACTCATTGCGAGCTCACAGAACAGGGCTCCGGGCAGCCGAGCGGAAATGGAGGAAAATCCCGCCTCCCTGCGGACCTGGCATCCTTTCACTCCCTCCTCTCTACATTTTCCTCCTCTGTCTCTGCTGCTAAAGCCACTTTCTACCACTCTAAATTCCAAGCATCTGCCTCTAACCCTAGGAAGCTCTTTGCCACCTTCTCCTCCCTCTTGAATCCTCCTCCCCTCCCCCTCCTCCCTCTCTGCAGATGACTTCGTCAACCATTTTGAAAAGAAGGTCGACGACATCCGATCCTCGTTTGCTAAGTCAAACGACACCGCTGGTTCTGCTCACACTGCCCTACCCTGTGCTCTGACCTCTTTCTCCCTCTCTCTCCAGATGACATCTCGCGTCTTGTGACGGCCGGCCGCCCAACAACCTGCCCGCTTGACCCTATCCCCTCCTCTCTTCTCCAGACCATCTCCGGTGACCTTCTCCCTTACCTCACCTCGCTCATCAACTCATCCCTGACCGCTGGCTACGTCCCTCCTGTCTTCAAGAGAGCGAGAGTTGCACCCCTTCTGAAAAAACCTACACTCGATCCCTCCGATGTCAACAACTACAGACCAGTATCCCTTCTTTCTTTTCTCTCCAAAACCCTTGAACGTGCCGTCCTTGGCCAGCTCTCCCGCTATCTCTCTCAGAATGACCTTCTTGATCCAAATCAGTCAGGTTTCAAGACTAGTCATTCAACTGAGACTGCTCTTCTCTGTATCACGGAGGCGCTCCGCACTGCTAAAGCTAACTCTCTCTCCTCTGCTCTCATCCTTCTAGACCTATCGGCTGCCTTCGATACTGTGAACCATCAGATCCTCCTCTCCACCCTCTCCGAGTTGGGCATCTCGGCGCGGCCCACGCTTGATTTGCGTCCTACCTGACAGGTCGCTCCTACCAGGTGGCGTGGCGAGAATCCGTCTCCTCACCACGTGCTCTCACCACTGGTGTCCCCCAGGGCTCTGTTCTAGGCCCTCTCCTATTCTCGCTATACACCAAGTCACTTGGCTCTGTCATAACCTCACATGGTCTCTCCTATCATTGCTATGCAGACGACACACAATTAATCTTCTCCTTTCCCCTTCTGACGACCAGGTGGCGAATCGCATCTCTGCATGTCTGGCAGACATATCAGTGTGGATGACGGATCATCACCTCAAGCTGAACCTCGGCAAAACGGAGCTACTCTTCCTCCCGGGAAGGACTGCCCGTTCCATGATCTCGCCATCACGGTTGACAACTCCATTGTGTCCTCGTCCCAGAGCGCTAAGAACCTTGGCGTGATCCTGGACAACACCCTGTCGTTCTCAAATAACATCAAGGCGGTGGCCCGTTCCTGTAGGTTCATGCTCTACAACATCCGCAGAGTACGACCCTGCCTCACACAGGAAGCGGCGCAGGTCCTAATCCAGGCACTTGTCATCTCCCGTCTGGATTACTGCAACTCGCTGTTGGCTGGGCTCCCTGCCTGTGCCATTAAACCCCTACAACTCATCCAGAACGCCGCAGCCCGTCTGGTGTTCAACCTTCCCAAGTTCTCTCACGTCACCCCGCTCCTCCGCTCTCTCCACTGGCTTCCAGTTGAAGCTCGCATCCGCTACAAGACCATGGTGCTTGCCTACGGAGCTGTGAGGGGAACGGCACCTCAGTACCTCCAGGCTCTGATCAGGCCCTACACCCAAACATGGGCACTGCGTTCATCCACCTCTGGCCTGCTCGCCTCCCTACCACTGAGGAAGTACAGTTCCCGCCAGCCCAGTCAAAACTGTTCGCTGCTCTGGCCCCCAATGGTGGAACAAACTCCCTCACGACGCCAGGACAGCGGAGTCAATCACCACCTTCCGGAGACACCTGAAACCCCACCTCTTTAAGGAATACCTAGGATAGGATAAAGTAATCCTTCTCCCCCTTAAAAGACCTAGATGCACTATTGTAAAGTGGCTGTTCCACTGGATGTCATAAGGTGAAAGCACCAATTTGTAAGTCGCTCTGGATAAGAGCGTCTGCTAAATGACTTAAATGTAAATGTAAATGATTAGACAAATCAAACCGTTGTACTATAATGTAATGAAATGTAATGAAAAGTTATACTACCTGCAGACCGAAGTGCAGACCGAAGTGCGGATGCGACTGCTCGCTCCAACCCGGATTTTCTGAAAAAAAGTAGTGCACTATATAGGGAATAGGGCTCTGGTCACTAGTAGTTCACTATATAGGGAATAGGGCCCTGGTCACTAGTAGTTCACTATATAGGGAATAGGGCTCTGGTCACTATATAGGGAATAGGGCTCTTGTCACTAGTAGTTCACTATATAGCGAATAGGGCTCTGGTCACTAGTAGTTCACTATTAAGGGAATAGGGCTCTGGTCACCAGTAGTTCACTATATTGGGAATAGGGCTCTGGTCACTAGTAGTGCACTATATAGGGAATAGGTCTCTGGTCACTATCAGTTCACCATATAGGGAATAGGGCTCTGGTCACTATATAGGGAATATGGCTCTGGTCACTAGTTGTTCACTATATAGGGAATTGGGCTCTGGTCACTAGTAGTTCACAATATAGGGAATAGGGCTCTGGTCACTAGTAGTTCACTATATAGGGAATATGGCTATGGTCACTAGTAGTTTACTATATAGGGAATAGGGCTCTGGTCACTAGTAGTTCACTATATAGCGAATAGGGCTCTGGTCACTAGTAGTTCACTATATAGGGAATAGGGCTCTGGTCACTAGTAGTTCACTATTAAGGGAATAGGGCTCTGGTCACTAGTAGTTCACTATATAGGGAATAGGGCTCTGGTCTAAAGTAGTGCACTATATAGGGAATAGGGCTCTGGTCACTAGTAGTGCACTATATAGGGAATAGGGTTCTGGTCACTAGTAGTTCACTATATAGGGAATAGGGCCCTGGTCACTAGTAGTTCACTATATAGGGAATAGGGCTCTTGTCACTAGTAGTTCACTATATAGGGAATAGGGCTCTGTTCACTAGTAGTTCACTATATAGGGAATAGGTCTCTGGTCACTAGTAGTTCACTATATAGGGAATAGGGCACTGGTCACTAGTAGTTCACTATATAGGGAATAGGGCTCTGGTCACTAGTAGTTCACTATATAGGGAATAAGGCTCTGGTCACTAGTAGTTCACTATATAGGGAATAGGGCTCTGGTCACTAGTAGTTCACTATATAGGGAATAGGGCTTTGGTCACTAGTAGTTCACTATATAGGGAATAGGGCTCTGGTCACTAGTAGTTCACTATATAGGGAATAGGGCTCTGGTCACTAGTAGTTCACTATATAGGGAATAGGGCTCTGGTCACTAGTAGTTCACTATATAGGGAATAGGGCTCTGGTCACTAGTAGTTCACTATATAGGGAATAGGGTTCTGGTCACTAGTAGTTCACTATATAGGGAATAGGGCCCTGGTCACTAGTAGTTCACTATATAGGGAATAGGGCTCTTGTCACTAGTAGTTCACTATATAGGGAATAGGGCTCTGTTCACTAGTAGTTCACTATATAGGGAATAGGTCTCTGGTCACTAGTAGTTCACTATATAGGGAATAGGGCACTGGTCACTAGTAGTTCACTATATAGGGAATAGGTCTCTGGTCACTAGTTGTTCACTATATAGGGAATAGGGCTCTGGTCACTAGTAGTTCACAATATAGGGAATAGGGCTCTGGTCACTAGTAGTTCACTATATAGGGAATATGGCTATGGTCACTAGTAGTTTACTATATAGGGAATAGGGCTCTGGTCACTAGTAGTTCACTATATAGGGAATATGGCTATGGTCACTAGTAGTTCACTATGTAGGTAATATGGCTCTGGTCACTAGTAGTTCACTATATAGGGAATAGGGCCCTGGTCACTAGTAGTTCACTATATATAGGGAATAGGGCTCTGGTCACTAGTAGTGCACTATATAGGGAATAGGGCTCTGGTCACGAGTAGTGCACTATATAGGGAATAGAGTCCCATTTAGGAAATGACTACATTATGTCATACTTTGTATAATAACAAACTAACTGTTGATAATCAACTGGCTACTGATGTTGTGGTTAGTTTTAGAATAAGGGTCAAGGGTTGTTAGAAAGTTGGTTAAAATGTTGATTTTCTGTGGAGAATCTACGGATGGACTGTCCAAATACACACACACACACACACACACACACACACACACACACACACACACACACACACACACACAAGCAAACACACACAAGCAAACACACACAAGCAAACACACACACTTTAGTAGTCGACACACAGGGCTCCCTGACCTGGATCTAGCCTTTTGCAGACTTTGGTGAATACATTATTGAGAGGAAGACGAAGAGAGAGAGAGAAAAAGGGGGAGAGAAAGAGAGAAAAAAGCTACAAATATAAACCTGAATATCTTAATGATGTCGCTGCCCTGAGATACACACTCTCTCTTTGCCCTGTCTGAGGCTGAGGTCCAGACTTCAAGCAGACTTCTGTCTGGCAGAGAGACAGGAAGTCATATAAAGGAGACATGAAGTCATATATAGGAGAGACAGGAAGTCATATAAAGGAGACATTAAGTCATATATAGGAGAGACAGGAAGTCATATAAAGGAGACATTAAGTCATATATAGGAGAGACAGGAAGTCATATAAAGGAGACATTAAGTCATATATAGGAGAGACAGGAAGTTACATAAAGGAGACATGAAGTCATATATAGGAGAGACAGGAAGTCACATAAAGGAGACATGAAGTCATATATAAGAGAGATGGGAAGTTATATAAGGAGACACAGGAAGTCATGTAAAGGAGAGTAAAGGAAGTCATATAAAGGAGAGACAGGAAGTCATATATAGGAGAGACAGGAAGTCACATAAAGGAGAGATGGGAAGTTATATAAGGAGACACAGGAAGTCATGTAAAGGAGAGTAAAGGAAGTCATATAAAGGAGACATTAAGTCATATATAGGAGAGACAGGAAGTCATATAAAGGAGACATTAAGTCATATATAGGAGAGACAGGAAGTTACATAAAGGAGACATGAAGTCATATATAGGAGAGACAGGAAGTCACATAAAGGAGTCATGAAGTCATATATAAGAGAGATGGGAAGTTATATAAGGAGACACAGGAAGTCATGTAAAGGAGAGTAAAGGAAGTCATATAAAGGAGAGACAGGAAGTCATATATAGGAGAGACAGGAAGTCACATAAAGGAGAGATGGAAGTTATATAAGGAGAGAAGTCATGTAAAGGAGAGTAAAGGAAGTCATATAAAGGAGACATTAAGTCATATATAGGAGAGACAGGAAGTCATATAAAGGAGACATTAAGTCATATATAGGAGAGACAGGAAGTCATATAAAGGAGACATTAAGTCATATATAGGAGAGACAGGAAGTTACATAAAGGAGACATGAAGTCATATATAGGAGAGACAGGAAGTCACATAAAGGAGACATGAAGTCATATATAAGAGAGATGGGAAGTTATATAAGGAGACACAGGAAGTCATGTAAAGGAGAGTAAAGGAAGTCATATAAAGGAGAGACAGGAAGTCATATATAGGAGAGACAGGAAGTCACATAAAGGAGAGATGGGAAGTTATATAAGGAGACACAGGAAGTCATGTAAAGGAGAGTAAAGGAAGTCATATAAAGGAGACATGAAGTAATTTATAGGAGAGACAGGAAGTCACATAAAGGAGAGATGGGAAGTCATATAAGGAGACACAGGAAGTCATGTAAAGGAGAGTAAAGGAAGTCATATAAAGGAGACATGAAGTCATATATAGGAGAGACAGGAAGTCACATAAAGGAGACATGAAGTCATATATAGGAGAGACAGGAAGTCACATAAAGGAGACATGAAGTCATATATAGGAGAGACAGGAAGTCACATAAAGGAGACAGGAAGTCATATAAAGGAGAGACAGGAAGTCATATAAAGGAGACATGAAGTCATTTATAGGAGAGACAGGAAGTCACATAAAGGAGAGATAGGAAGTCATATAAAGGAGAGACAGGAAGTCATATAAAGGAGAGACAGGAAGTCACATAAAGGAGAGATGGGAAGTCATATAAAGGAGACATGAAGTCATATATAGGAGAGACAGGAAGTCACATAAAGGAGAGATGGGAAGTCACATAAAGGAGAGATGGGAAGTCATATAAGGAGACACAGGAAGTCATGTAAAGGAGAGTAAAGGAAGTCATGTAAAGGAGGAGAAGAAGCTACAAAGATAAAACTGGAACTGAAGTTAAGTACT
>NW_027035783.1:7500-11618 GCF_034236695.1 Oncorhynchus nerka
CATCAGGAAGTAAGATTCCTAGGCATTAACCATTAGCATGGTGGCTAAACACAACACCAGGAAGTAACATTAACCTAGCATGGTGGCATTAACATTTAGCATTAATGGCATGGTGGCTAAACACAACATCAGGAAGTAACATTCCTAGGCATTAACCATTAGCATGGTGGCTAAACACAACATCAGGAAGTAACATTCCTAGGCATTAACCATTAGCATGGTGGCTAAACACAACATCAGGAGTAACATTCTAGGCATTAACCATTAGCATGGTGGCTAAACACAACATCAGGAAGTAACATTCTAGGCATTAACCATTAGCATGGTGGCTAAACACAACATCAGGAAGTAACATTCCTAGGCATTAACCATTAGCATGGTGGCTAAACACAACATCAGGAAGTAACATTCCTAGGCATTAACCATTAGCATGGTGGCTAAACACAACATCAGGAAGTAACATTCCTAGGCATTAACCATTAGCATGGTGGCTAAACACAACATCAGGAGTAACATTCCTAGGCATTAACCATTAGCATGGTGGCTAAACACAACATCAGGAAGTAACATTCCTAGACATTAACCATTAGCATGGTGGCTAAACACAACATCAGGAAGTAACATTCCTAGGCATTAACCATTAGCATGGTGGCTAAACACAACATCAGGAAGTAACATTCCTAGACATTAACCATTAGCATGGTGGCTAAACACAACATCAGGAAGTAACATTCTAGGCATTAACCATTAGCATGGTGGCTAAACACAACATCAGGAAGTAACATTCCTAGACATTAACCATTAGCATGGTGGCTAAACACAACATCAGGAAACCATTAGCATTAAACAGGAAGTAACATTAGACATTAACCATTAGCATGGTGGCTAAACACAACATCAGGAAGTAACATTCCTAGGCATTAACCATTAGCATGGTGGCTAAACACAACATCAGGAAGTAACATTCCTAGGCATTAACCATTAGCATGGTGGCTGAACACAACATCAGGAAGTAACATTCCTAGGCATTAACCATTAGCATGGTGGCTAAACACAACATCAGGAGTAACATTCTAGGAATTAACCATTAGCATGGTCCTCAGAAGTAAGATTCCTAGGCATTAACCATTAGCATGGTGGCTAAACACAACATCAGGAAGTAACATTCCTAGACATTAACCATTAGCATGGTGGCTAAACACAACATCAGGAGTAACATTCTAGGCATTAACCATTAGCATGGTGGCTAAACACAACATCAGGAAGTAACATTAACCATTAGCATGGTGGCTAAACACAACATCAGGAAGTAACATTCCTAGGCATTAACCATTAGCATGGTGGCTAAACACAACATCAGGAGTAACATTCCTAGGCATTAACCATTAGCATGGTGGCTAAACACAACATCAGGAAGTAACATTCCCTAACCAGGCATTAACCATTAGCATGGTGGCTAAACACAACATCAGGAAGTAACATTCCTAGGCATTAACCATTAGCATGGTAACATTCCTGTAACCATTAGCATGGTGGCTAAACACAACATCAGGAAGTAACATTCCTAGGCATTAACCATTAGCATGGTGGCTAAACACAACATCAGGAAGTAACATTCCTAGGCATTAACCATTAGCATGGTGGCTAAACACAACATCAGGAGTAACATTCCTAGGCATTAACCATTAGCATGGTAGCTAAACACAACATCAGGAAGTAACATTCCTAGACGTAACCATTAGCATGGTGGCTAAACACAACATCAGGAAGTAACATTCCTAGGCATTAACCATTAGCATGGTGGCTAAACACAACATCAGGAAGTAACATTCCTAGGCATTAACCATTAGCATGGTGGCTAAACACAACATCAGGAAGTAACATTCCTAGGCATTAACCATTAGCATGGTGGCTAAACACAACATCAGGAAGTAACATTCCTAGACATTAACCATTAGCATGGTGGCTAAACACAACATCAGGAAGTAACATTCCTAGACATTAACCATTAGCATGGTAGCTAAACACAACATCAGGAAGTAACATTCCTAGGCATTAACCATTAGCATGGTGGCTAAACACAACATCAGGAAGTAACATTCCTAGGCATTAACCATTAGCATGGTGGCTAAACACAACATCAGGAAGTAACATTCTAGACATTAACCATTAGCATGGTGGCTAAACACAACACCAGGAAGTAACATTCCCTAGGCATTAACCATTAGCATGGTGGCTAAACACAACATCAGGAAGTAACATTCTAGGCATTAACCATTAGCATGGTGGCTAAACACAACATCAGGAAGTAACATTCCTAGACATTAACCATTAGCATGGTGGCTAAACACCAACATCAGGAAGTAAGATTCTAGGCATTAACCATTAGCATGGTGGCTAAACACAACACCAGGAGGAGTAACATTCCTCATTAACCATTAGCATGGTGGCTAAACACAACATCAGGAAGTAACATTCCTAGGCATTAACCATTAGCATGGTGGCTAAACACAACATCAGGAAGTAACATTCCTAGGCATTAACCATTAGCATGGTGGCTAAACACAATATCAGGAAGTAACCATTAGCATGGTGGCTATAGGACATTAACCATTAGCATGGTGGCTAAACACAACATCAGGAAGTAACATTCCTAGACATTAACCATTAGCATGGTGGCTAAACACAACACCAGGAAGTAACATTCCTAGAGGCATTAACCATTAGCATGGTGGCTAAACACAACATCAGGAAGTAACATTCCTAGGCATTAACCATTAGCATGGTGGCTAAACACAACATCAGGAAGTAACATTCCTAGGCATTAACCATTAGCATGGTGGCTAAACACAACATCAGGAAGTAACATTCCTAGGCATTAACCATTAGCATGGTGGCTGAACACAACATCAGGAAGTAACATTCCTAGACATTAACCATTAGCATGGTGGCTAAACACAACATCAGGAAGTAACATTCCTAGGCATTAACCATTAGCATGGTGGCTGAACACAACATCAGGAAGTAACATTCCTAGTCATTAACCATTAGCATGGTGGCTGAAGCATCAGGAGTAACATTCCTAGGCATCAGGAAGTAACATTCCTAGGCATTAACCATTAGCATGGTGGCTAAACACAACATCAGGAAGTAACATTCCTAGGCATTAACCATTAGCATGGTGGCTAAACACAACATCAGGAAGTAACATTCCTAGGCATTAACCATTAGCATGGTGGCTAAACACAACATCAGGAAGTAACATTCCTAGGCATTAACCATTAGCATGGTGGCTAAACACAACATCAGGAAGTAACATTCCTAGGCATTAACCATTAGCATGGTGGCTAAACACAACATCAGGAAGTAACATTCCTAGGCATTAACCATTAGCATGGTGGCTAAACACAACATCAGGAAGTAACATTCCTAGGCATTAACCATTAGCATGGTGGCTAAACACAACATCAGGAAGTAACATTCCTAGGCATTAACCATTAGCATGGTGGCTAAACACAACACCAGGAAGTAACATTCCTAGGCATTAACCATTAGCATGGTGGCTAAACACAACACCAGGAAGTAACAGTCCTAGGCATTAACCATTAGCATGGTGGCTAAACACAACACCAGGAAGTAACAGTCCTAGACATTAACCATTAGCATGGTGGCTAAACACAACATCAGGAAGTAAGATTCCTAGGCATTAACCATTAGCATGGTGGCTAAACACAACACCAGGAAGTAACATTCCTAGGCATTATTCCATTAGCATGGTGGCTAAACACAACATCAGGAAGTAACATTCCTAGACATTAACCATTAGCATGGTGGCTAAACACAACATCAGGAAGTAACATTCCTAGACATTAACCATTAGCATTGTGGCTGAACACAACATCAGGAAGTAACATTCCTAGACATTAACCATTAGCATGGTGCTGGAAAATCATGTTTTACTTTTTTAAAGTATGTATATTTTCCATTTTTTCCCTCACCTTCTCAACATTAAAACTACTTAAGGAGGAAATCGAAGCATTTCCAACCTGAATGGAGAATGTTATAGGTAGGAACCGGTCACCAGGGGGACAGGAGTGTATCACCAGCTGTGTACATCA
>NW_027035784.1:0-11619 GCF_034236695.1 Oncorhynchus nerka
CGCATCTGCACTCGGTCCGCAGGAGACTCTGCTAGCTAGCCAACAGCAGCCAACGTCTACGAACAGAACTTCTGCACTCAACAATCCCGTCGCATTTCGCTTCGCTCCACAGGTAGTATCACATTTTTCATTTCATTACAGTACAACGGCTTGTTTGTTTGATCGTAGCTAGCTACATAGCTAGCTACATAGCCGTCTTTGTATCAAAGATAATTGTGTAGTCTAGAGCGATTTCCTAGGTTAGTTAGCCAGCTATTGTCGTTCTTTTACGCAAGCGTAACGTAATCAAACACTGCTAGCTAGCCAGCTAGCCCGAATAGCAGCACAGTAGAAACTATTACACTCAACGGAGCGACTTGATTAGTGTAGTGTCAACAACGCAGCCAATGCCAACTAGCCTACTTAGTCAACAACGCAGCCTCTGCCAGCTAGCCTACTTCAGCAGTACTGTATCATTTTAATCATTTTAGTCAATAACATTCTTGCTACGTAAAGCTTAACTCTCTGAACACTCGTGACGTGTAGTCCACTTGTCATTCCAATCTCCTTTGCATTAGCGTAGCCTCTTGTGTAGCCTGTCAACTATGTGTCTGTCTATCCCTGTTCTCTCCTCTCTGCACAGACCATACAAACGCTCCACACCGCGTGGCCGCGGCCACCTAATCTGGTGGTCCCAGCGCACGACCCACGTGGAGTTCAGGTCTCCGGTAGCCTCTGGAACTGCCGATCTGCGGCCAACAAGGCAGAGTTCATCTCCGCCTATGTCTCCCTCCAGTCCCTCGACTTCTTGGCACTGACGGAAACATGGATCACCACAGACAACACTGCTACTCCTACTGCTCTCTCTTCGTCTGCCCACGTGTTCTCGCACACCCCGAGAGCTTCTGGTCAGCGGGGTGGTGGCACCGGGATCCTCATCTCTCCCAAGTGGTCATTCTCTCTTTCTCCCCTTACCCATCTGTCTATCGCCTCCTTTGAATTCCATGCTGTCACAGTTACCAGCCCTTTCAAGCTTAACATCCTTATCATTTATCGCCCTCCAGGTTCCTCGGAGAGTTCATCAATGAGCTTGATGCCTTGATAAGCTCCTTTCCTGAGGACGGCTCACCTCTCACAGTTCTGGGCGACTTTAACCTCCCCACGCCTACCTTTGACTCATTCCTCTCTGCCTCCTTCTTTCCACTCCTCTCCTCTTTTGACCTCACCCTCTCACCTTCCCCCTACTCACAAGGCAGGAAATACGCTCGACCTCATCTTTACTAGATGCTGTTCTTCCACTAACCTCGTTGCAACTCCCCTCCAAGTCTCCGACCACTACCTTGTATCCTTTTCCCTCTCGCTCTCATCCAACACTTCCCACACTGCCCCTACTCGGATGGTATCGCGCCGTCCCAACCTTCGCTCTCTCTCCCCGCTACTCTCTCCTCTTCCATCCTATCATCTCTTCCCTCTGCTCAAACCTTCTCCAACCTATCTCCTGATTCTGCCTCCTCAACCCTCCTCTCCTCCCTTTCTGCATCCTTTGACTCTCTATGTCCCCTATCCTCCAGGCCGGCTCGGTCCTCCCCTCCCGCTCCGTGGCTCGGCGACTCATTGCGAGCTCACAGAACAGGGCTCCGGGCAGCCGAGCGGAAATGGAGGAAAACTCGCCTCCCCTGCGGACCTGACATCCTTTCACTCCCTCCTCTCTACATTTTCCTCTTCTCTCTCTGCTGCTAAAGCCACTTTCTACCACTCTAAATTCCAAGCATCTGCCTCTAACCCTAGGAAGCTCTTTGCAACCTTCTCCTCCCTCCTGAATCCTCCTCCCCCTCCCTCCTCCTCTCTGCAGATGACTTCGTCAACCATTTTGAAAAGAAGGTCGACGACATCCGATCCTCGTTTGCTAAGTCAACGACACCGCTGGTTCTGCTCACACTGCCCTACCCTGTGCTCTGACCTCTTTCTCCCTCTCTCTCCAGATGAAATCTCGCGTCTTGTGACGGCCGGCCGCCCCTACAACCTGCCCGCTTGACCCTATCCCTCCTCTCTTCTCCAGACCATTTCCGGAGACCTCCTCCCTTACCTCACCTCGCTCATCAACTCATCCCTGACCGCTGGCTACGTCCCTTCCGTCTTCAAGAGAGCGAGAGTTGCACCCCTTCTGAAAAAACCTACACTCGATCCCTCCGATGTCAACAACTACAGACCAGTATCCCTTCTTTCTTTTCTCTCCAAAACTCTTGAACGTGCCGTCCTTGGCCAGCTCTCCCGCTATCTCTCTCAGAATGACCTTCTTGATCCAAATCAGTCAGGTTTCAAGACTAGTCATTCAACTGAGACTGCTCTTCTCTGTATCACGGAGCGCTCCGCACTGCTAAAGCTAACTCTCTCTCCTCTGCTCTCATCCTTCTAGACCTATCGGCTGCCTTCGATACTGTGAACCATCAGATCCTCCTCTCCACCCTCTCCGAGTTGGGCATCTCTCCGGCGCGGCCCACGCTTGGATTCGTCCTACCTGACAGGTCGCTCCTACCAGGTGGCGTGGCGAGAATCCGTCTCACACCACGTGCTCTCACCACTGGTGTCCCCCAGGGCTCTGTTCTAGGCCCTCTCCTATTCTCGCTATACACCAAGTCACTTGGCTCTGTCATAACCTCACATGGTCTCTCCTATCATTGCTATGCAGACGACACACAATTAATCTTCTCCTTTCCCCCTTCTGATGACCAGGTGGCGAATCGCATCTCTGCATGTCTGGCAGACATATCCGTGTGGATGACGGATCACCACCTCAAGCTGAACCTCGGCAAGACGGAGCTGCTCTTCCTCCCGGGAAGGACTGCCCGTTCCATGATCTCGCCATCACGGTTGACAACTCCATTGTGTCCTCCTCCCAGGCGCTAAGAACCTTGGCGTGATCCTGGACAACACCCTGTCGTTCTCAACTAACATCAGGCGGTGGCCCGTTCCTGTAGGTTCATGCTCTACAACATCCGCAGAGAGTACGACCCTGCCTCACACAGGAGACGGCGCAGGTCCTAATCCAGGCACTTGTCATCTCCCGTCTGGATTACTGCAACTCGCTGTTGGCTGGGCTCCCTGCCTGTGCCATTAAACCCCTACAACTCATCCAGAACGCCGCAGCCCGTCTGGTGTTCAACCTTCCCAAGTTCTCTCACGTCACCCGCTCCTCCGCTCCCTCCACTGGCTTCCAGTTGAAGCTCGCATCCGCTACAAGACCATGGTGCTTGCCTACGGAGCTGTGAGGGGAACGGCACCTCAGTACCTCCAGGCTCTGATCAGGCCCTACACCCAAACAAGGGCACTGCGTTCATCCACCTCTGGCCTGCTCGCCTCCCTACCACTGAGGAAGTACAGTTCCCGCTCAGCCCAGTCAAAACTGTTCGCTGCTCTGGCCCCCAATGGTGGAACAAACTCCCTCACGACGCCAGGACAGCGGAGTCAATCACCACCTTCCGGAGACACCTGAAACCCCACCTCTTTAAGGAATACCTAGGATAGGATAAAGTAATCCCTCTCACCCCCCCTCCCCCTGAAAAGATTTAGATGCACTACTGTTCCACTGGAGGTCATAAGGTGAATGCACCAATTTGTAAGTCGCTCTGGATAAGAGCGTCTGCTAAATGACTTAAATGTAATGTAAATGTAATGTAAATGTCCCCAGGACGACTAGCTAGCGGTTGGTTGCTATGGCGTCAGCTCATAGGGATCTGAATGAAGAAAAAACTTAAGAATAACAGTTTGACGTTTGTTTGACTAAGACTGAACAGAGAGAAAAGAGAGACACACACACGGGATCATTTTAGTTCCATGATCCCCCTGTAAGCAGCAGAGTGCTTTGAAGTGTGTTTGGCAGGAAGAGACAAAGAGAGGACTTGCACAGATATAAGACCTTTATATATAGACAGAGTGAAAGAGAGGGAGAGAGAGCGCAACAGAGGGAGCAAGGAGAGAGAGAGAGAGCAACAGAGGGAGCAACAGAGAGAGAGAGAGCGCAACAGAGAGAGAGAGAGAAAGAGAGAGCGCAACAGAGAGAGAGAGAGAGAGAGAGAGGGGGGGGGGCTGGGAAAATGAGGGAGAACAGGAAAACTGATGTTGGGATGAGAGAGAACAGGAGAGAGAATTGTGTTACCCTTTTTGACAATTTCTCAAATGTTCTTACTGTGTCATAAACATCACTTCTCTTAAAGGAATTGAATAATGTGTAAGAATTGAAATACGGTTAACTGTTCCACTCACTTCTGTTCAAATCCTGCGATCAGTCTGTCATCCAGGATATTCTCTTCTGGTTCCCAGGTACTGTGTCTAAAGCAAAGAGGTGGCACAATGGTTTTATTTCTACATTTACATAACCTGGGTAACAGTATGTTTGTGCTGACATTCCACTCCATGTTTGACACAGAGTACAAGGAGTGGAATGTTAGCACAAAACAGGTCTGGATTTCAGGCTAACATTTTCTGGTTATGATATAAATTGGAGACTTATAAGTCTATGAAAGATGTAGCTAGTAGGATAGATGTACTATAAAAACACAACATGTCTCTTCAGACAAGGTGATTGCTGGTATGCAAAGACTCACAATTCTGAATGATTTTTTTTGTTAGGAACGCAATCACTTACTTCAGTGCCCATCCTTTCCATTTCACTAGGTATTCTAGGCGAGACTGGAGAGAGAAAGGTACAGAGGAATGAGGGAAAAAGCCCAAAAGTGTTCTATACTGTATTCAGCCATTTTATAGCTAGTGTAAGAGCAAAAATGGCTTCTTATTATCTAGCTATTCATGATCACTAAGATAAATATTAACAGTAACGTATTACTCTAAATAATACGTAACTCAATACATTGAGTAATATAAACTGGCTCAGTTCTGACTAACACGTTGGGCTGGAGTGCCCGTCTTGTTTTGTAGTTTTAGAGGGAAAAGCTGCTACAAAACACTACCATCAAGCAGACACAGACAGGCTGGCTAGCAGATTAGTTCCACTGGCATCTGGACAAAACATTCACTCAAACTAGAGAGGGAATAACTGATTTAGCTGCTATGTAGCTAAAGTTAATAATGACACACCGTCGACTTTAATGTATGGTTTGGCGAGCTAGTTTATGGTATGTGGGGTGCAATCATATATTTCTAGACTAGCTGTCTGGGTAAAAAGTAAAAGACAAAGCATATATTTGCATTTGACGCAAAACCGGCCTTTATTTTAATTGGCATTGCTAATTAGCTAAAGGTTACGTTGTCTTTACACGCCGACTCGTTTGTGTAACGTTAGCTATTTTTTTACGACGATTCACTGCAAACCATCAGCACAGCACACTTGCTAGCTTCTCGGCTAGCTAAAACGGCTTGCTAGAGAAGCATCCGCTTGCTACTAGCTACAACAAGGCCTCCCCGTTGTCATTAAAAAAACAGATCCTCGGTTCTCGCCCTCGAAGCACGCCGCGGAGACCCTCGCCCACGTCTGCTCTTCTGCAGCGACAAAAAAACGGCGGCATGCTCACCTTGCGAACGCGGCGTTTCAGAATGGCTTCCGCGGCGAAAACGCGTTCCCCGACCGCAGAGAGCTCCATCTCTCAACGCCCGACTGCTCTCTCGGTCCAGACGACCAACTCCACTATCTGGTGGCAAGACCAGAGCAGACCACTTTCTCTTTCCCCCAAATCAGTGGCAGCAGACAACACACACTACACCCGGAGGCAGGAGAAGAGAGGAGCTCTGTCACGTGGACGGGGTCAGCCCCTTCTGGTTGTCCTGGCAACGCAGGAGGCCTCGACAAGATGCAGAAAGGGCAGGAAGGAGAGCGTTATTTGTCCTGAGTCTTGTTCTGGAGGCAGTTCTGCAGAGTGGTCACTAGCTGGCACAGCCACCAAATCATACAACCTGCTAACCTTAACATATTAAGTGCACTTTTGTCCTGTGCATTTTGCCTTTCCTGATTTCAATGGTAGTGAATGAGGTAGCCTGTTCCCAAAACTGTTATTGTGCTGCCTTGCCGACTTCTATGGTCATTGTTTAGCGTGACAGTGACCATAGGAGTTGGCAAGACAGCACAAACCGGCAGGGACAAGGAGGAGTCTTGGACACAGATCATCTCTTTGTGTTTTAACGACCTTTTGTTACAGAAGAAAAAGGAAATGGCGGGCTGCTACCAGTAATTTAGGAGCAGTGGAGCACTCTGTTATAGTTGGTTATTTTGCTAATGAGAGAGAGAGAGGGTTAAACTATACTGAACAAAAATATAAAACGCAACATGTAAGGTGTCCCATATTTCACGAGCTGAAATAAAAGATCCCAGAAATGTTCCATACACACAAAAAGCATATTTCTCTCAAATGTTGTGCACAAATTTGTTAACATCCCTGTTAGTGAGCATTTGATCATTTATCAAGATTATCCATCCACCTGACAGGTGTGGCATATCAAGAAGATGATTAAACAGCATGATCATTACACAGATGTACCTTGTGCTGGGGACAAGGTGTAACCACACCAGCCCAGGTCCTCCCCATCAGGCTTATTCACCTGTGGGATCATCTGAGGGGGAGGGGTGCTGAGGAGTATTTATGTCTGTAATAAAGCCCTTTTGTGGGAAAGACTCATTCTGATTGGCTGGGCCTAGCTCTCCAGTAGGTGGGCCGATACCCTCCCAGGCCGACCAAGGCTGTGCCCCTAACCAGTCATGTGAAATCCATAGATTAGGGTCTAATTCATTCAATTCAATTGATTGATTTCCTTATATGAACTGTAACCCAGCAAAATCTTTGAAATTGTTGCATGCAACGTTTATATTTTTGTTCAGTGTGTATACATTTAGAAACAGTGTGTCTGGAAGGATCAGCATAGCAGCAAGGTCATGCAAAAGACCTATTCTATTCTATTTTATTGTATTCTATATTATTGTATTGTAGTGTATTGTATTCTATGATATTTTATTGTATTCTATTGTATTCTATTAAATTCAATGTTATTGTATTTATTCTATTCTATTATATTGTATTGTTTCTATTACATTTCTGTCACTGGAAAGTGGATCATGTGCAGATGAGTTGCGTTTGGAGGAAAGAGTTGTTGTTTAAAAAAAGATGTGCAATCTGATCAAGTCAACTTTTCTCACAGGAGATCCTTCCCTACTATTTGAACTGTCAAAATAGATCAAGTTGGCCATTACTCTCTTATCCTCAGCTCAACCCTGGCAGTGTGTCCTAGCCTTAGATGGAGTGAGAGTTAGAATACCTCATGATAAGCTGTAGACCATACAATTTACCAAGAGTTTTCACAGACTGGACTATGTTGCAGGATTCATCTGATGGCATTGAGGAGTTTACCACATCAGTCACCGGCTTCATTAATAAGTGCATCAACGACGTCATCCCCACAGTGACTGTACGTACATATCCAAACCAGAATCATTGGATTACAGGCAACATTTGCTCTGAGCTAAAGGCTAAAGGCTCCCCCGCTGAGCTAAAGGCTCCCCCGCTTCTTTGGTCCGTGGAGTTCTCTCTCACGCTCTCTGAGGGAAAAAAACAAAGGGATTACAATTAATCACCCGATAAAGTCAACGTCACAACAGTGAAATACGTTGAAATACGACCCTAGCCTGCCTGGATACAATAGGCTGGGATGGGTTGAATTGGGATTGAGCCAATTATTGAAGTAATAACATCTAGGCCTCGACTGATACAGTTCAAAGCCAAATGAGGGAGACGTTTATTAATGTAACATCCTGTTTCTCATACATCCCAACTTCCAGTTAGACAGGGATCATCAAAAGACCTGGGTTTGGCGTCCCAAAAATCGCACCATATTCCCTACGTAGGGCACTACTGTTAACCAAATCTCTATGAGCTCAGGTCAAAAGTACTGCACTATATCGGCAATAGGGTGCAATATGAGACAGACTGGGTGTGTGAAAGCAGAACATAGCACTTCCGGGTTGGAGCGAGCGGTCGCATCTGCACTCGGTCCGCAGGAGACTCTGCTAGCTAGCCAACAGCTAGCCAACGTCTACCGAACAGAACTTCTGCACTCAACAATCCGGTCGCATTTCGCTTCGCTCCACAGGTAGTATCACATTTTTCATTTCATTACAGTACAACGGCTTGATTTGTTTGATCGTAGCTAGCTACATAGCTAGCTACATAGCCGTCTTTGTATCAAAGATAATTGTGTAGTCTAGAGCGATTTCCTAGGTTAGTTAGCCAGCTATTGTCGTTCTTTTAACGCAACGTAACGTAATCAAACACTGCTAGCTAGCCAGCTAGCCCCGAATAGCAGCACAGTAGAAACTATTACACTCAACGGAACGACTTGATTAGTGTAGTGTCAACAACGCAGCCAATGCCAACTAGCCTACTTAGTCAACAACGCAGCCTCTGCCAGCTAGCCTACTTCAGCAGTACTGTATCATTTTAATCATTTTAGTCAATAACATTCTTGCTACGTAAGCTTAACTCTCTGAACACTCGTGACGTGTAGTCCACTTGTCATTCCAATCTCCTTTGCATTAGCGTAGCCTCTTGTGTAGCCTGTCAACTATGTGTCTGTCTATCCCTGTTCTCTCCTCTCTGCACAGACCATACAAACGCTCCACACCGCGTGGCGCGGCCACCCTAATCTGGTGGTCCCAGCGCGCACGACCCACGTGGAGTTCAGGTCTCCGGTAGCCTCTGGAACTGCGATCTGCGGCCAACAAGGCAGAGTTCATCTCCGCCTATGTCTCCCTCCAGTCCTCGACTTCTTGGCACTGACGGAAACATGGATCACCACAGACAACACTGCTACTCCTACTGCTCTCTCTTCGTCTGCCCACGTGTTCTCGCACACCCCGAGAGCTTCTGGTCAGCGGGGTGGTGGCACCGGGATCCTCATCTCTCCCAAGTGGTCATTCTCTCTTTCTCCCCTTACCCATCTGTCTATCGCCTCCTTTGAATTCCATGCTGTCACAGTTACCAGCCCTTTCAAGCTTAACATCCTTATCATTTATCGCCCTCCAGGTTCCTCGGAGAGTTCATCAATGAGCTTGATGCCTTGATAAAGCTCCTTTCCTGAGACGGCTCACCTCTCACAGTTCTGGGCGACTTTAACCTCCCCACGCCTACCTTTGACTCATTCCTCTGCCTCCTTCTTTCCACTCCTCTCCTCTTTTGACCTCACCCTCTCACCTTCCCCCTACTCACAAGGCAGGAAATACGCTCGACCTCATCTTTACTAGATGCTGTTCTTCCACTAACCTCGTTGCAACTCCCCTCCAAGTCTCCGACCACTACCTTGTATCCTTTTCCCTCTCGCTCTCATCCAACACTTCCCACACTGCCCCTACTCGGATGGTATCGCGCCGTCCCAACCTTCGCTCTCTCTCCCCGCTACTCTCTCCTCTTCCATCCTATCATCTCTTCCCTCTGCTCAAACCTTCTCCAACCTATCTCCTGATTCTGCCTCCTCAACCCTCCTCTCCTCCCTTTCTGCATCCTTTGACTCTCTATGTCCCCTATCCTCCAGGCCGGCTCGGTCCTCCCCTCCCGCTCCGTGGCTCGCGACTCATTGCGAGCTCACAGAACAGGGCTCGGGCAGCGGAAATGGAGGAAAAACTTCGCCTCTGCGGACCTGACATCCTTTCACTCCCTCCTCTCTACATTTTCTCTTCTCTCTCTGCTGCTAAAGCCACTTTCTACCACTCTAAATTCCAAGCATCTGCCTCTAACCCTAGGAAGCTCTTTGCAACCTTCTCCTCCCTCCTGAATCCTCCTCCCCCTCCCTCCTCCCTCTCTGCAGATGACTTCGTCAACCATTTTTGAAAGAAGATGGAGAAAGCGACATCCAGATCCTCGTTGCTAAGTCAACGACACCGCTCAGTTCTGCTCCACACTGCCCTACCCTGTGCTCTGACCTCTTTCTCCCCTCTCTCTCCAGATGAAATCTCGCGTCTTGTGGCCCGACCGGCCGCCCCTACAACCTGCCCGCTTGACCCTATCCCCTCCTCTCTTCTCCAGACCATTCCGGAGACCTCCTCCCTTACCTCCCTCGCTCATCAACTCATCCCTGACACTTCCAACTCACGTCCCTTCCGTCTTCAAGAGAGCGAGAGTGCCCCTTCTGAAAAAACCTACACTCGAATCCTCCGATGTCAACAACTACAGACCAGTATCCCTTCTTTCTTTTCTCTCCAAAACTCTCTTGAACGTGCCGTCCTTGGCCAGCTCTCCCGCTATCTCTCTCAGAATGACCTTCTTGATCCAAAATCAGTCAGGTTTCAAGACTAGTCATTCAACTGAGACTACTCTTCTCTGTATCACGGAGCGCTCCGCACTGCTAAAGCTAACTCTCTCTCCTCTGCTCTCATCCTTCTAGACCTATCGGCTGCCTTCGATACTGTGAACCATCAGATCCTCCTCTCCACCCTCTCCGAGTTGGGCATCTCCGGCGCGGCCCACGCTTGGATTGCGTCCTACCTGACAGGTCGCTCCTACCAGGTGGCGTGGCGAGAATCCGTCTCCACACCACGTGCTCTCACCACTGGTGTCCCCCAGGGCTCTGTTCTAGGCCCTCTCCTATTCTCGCTATACACCAAGTCACTTGGCTCTGTCATAACCTCACATGGTCTCTCCTATCATTGCTATGCAGACGACACACAATTAATCTTCTCCTTTCCCCCTTCTGATGACCAGGTGGCGAATCGCATCTCTGCATGTCTGGCAGACATATCCGTGTGGATGACGGATCACCACCTCAAGCTGAACCTCGGCAAGACGGAGCTGCTCTTCCTCCCGGGGAAGGACTGCCCGTTCCATGATCTCGCCATCACGGTTGACAACTCCATTGTGTCCTCCTCCCAGAGCGCTAAGAACCTTGGCGTGATCCTGGACAACACCCTGTCGTTCTCAACTAACATCAAGGCGGTGGCCCGTTCCTGTAGGTTCATGCTCTACAACATCCGCAGAGTACGACCCTGCCTCACACAGGAAGCGGCGCAGGTCCTAATCCAGGCACTTGTCATCTCCCGTCTGGATTACTGCAACTCGCTGTTGGCTGGGCTCCCTGCCTGTGCCATTAAACCCCTACAACTCATCCAGAACGCCGCAGCCCGTCTGGTGTTCAACCTTCCCAAGTTCTCTCACGTCACCCCGCTCCTCCGCTCCCTCCACTGGCTTCCAGTTGAAGCTCGCATCCGCTACAAGACCATGGTGCTTGCCTACGGAGCTGTGAGGGGAACGGCACCTCAGTACCTCCAGGCTCTGATCAGGCCCTACACCCAAACAAGGGCACTGCGTTCATCCACCTCTGGCCTGCTCGCCTCCCTACCACTGAGGAAGTACAGTTCCCGCTCAGCCCAGTCAAAACTGTTCGCTGCTCTGGCCCCCAATGGTGGAACAAACTCCCTCACGACGCCAGGACAGCGGAGTCAATCACCACCTTCCGGAGACACCTGAAACCCCACCTCTTTAAGGAATACCTAGGATAGGATAAAGTAATCCCTCTCACCCCCTCCCCTGAAAAGATTTAGATGCACTACTGTTCCACTGGAGGTCATAAGGTGAATGCACCAATTTGTAAGTCGCTCTGGATAAGAGCGTCTGCTAAATGACTTAAATGTAATGTAAATGTAATGTAAAT
>NW_027035785.1:0-11620 GCF_034236695.1 Oncorhynchus nerka
CACTAACTCCTCCTTCTCTGTTTGTAGTTACACACAACTCTCCTCCTCTGTCTGTTTGTGGTTACACTAACCTCCTCCTCTGTCTGTTTGTAGTTACACTAACTCTCCTCTCTGTTTGTAGTTACACTAACTCTCCTGTCTGTTTGTAGTTACACTAACTCTCCTCTTCTGTTTGTAGTTACACTAACCTCCTCTCTCTGTCTGTTTGTAGTTACACTAACTCCTCCTCTCTGTTTGTAGTTACACTAACTCTCCTCTCTGTATGTAGTTACACTAACTCTCCTATCTCTGTTTGTAGTTACACTAACTCTCCTCTCTCTGTTTGTAGTTACACTAACTCTCCTCTGTCTGTTTGTAGTTACACTAACTCTCCTCTGTCTGTTTGTAGTTACACTAACTCTCCTCTGTCTGTTTGTAGTTACACTAACTCTCCTCTCTGTTTGTAGTTACACTAACTCTCCATCTCTGTATGTAGTTACACTAACTCTCCTCTCTCTGTTTGTAGTTACACTAACTCTCCTCTCTGTTTGTAGTTACACTAACTCTCCTCTGTCTGTTTGTAGTTACACTAACTCTCCTCTGTCTGTTTGTAGTTACACTAACTCTCCTCTGTCTGTTTGTAGTTACACTAACTCTCCTCTGTCTGTTTGTAGTTACACTAACTCTCCTCTTCTGTTTGTAGTTACACTAACTCTCCTCTGTCTGTTTGTAGTTACACTAACTCTCCTCTGTCTGTTTGTAGTTACACTAACTCTCCTCTCTGTTTGTAGTTACACTAACTCTCCTCTCTCTGTTTGTAGTTACACTAACTCTCCTCTGTCTGTTTGTAGTTACACTAACTCTCCTCTCTCTGTCTGTTTGTAGTTACACTAACTCTCCTCTCTGTTTGTAGTTACACTAACTCTCCTCTCTGTTTGTAGTTACACTAACTCTCCTATCTCTGTATGTAGTTACACTAACTCTCCTCTCTGTCTGTTTGTAGTTACACTAACTCTCCTCTCTGTTTGTAGTTACACTAACTCTCCTCTCTGTTTGTAGTTACACTAACTCTCCTCTGTCTGTTTGTAGTTACACTAACTCTCCTCTGTCTGTTTGTAGTTACACTAACTCTCCTCTGTCTGTTTGTAGTTACACTAACTCTCCTCTGTCTGTTTGTAGTTACACTAACTCTCCTCTGTCTGTTTGTAGTTACACTAACTCTCCTCTCTGTTTGTAGTTACACTAACTCTCCTATCTCTGTATGTAGTTACACTAACTCTCCTCCTCTGTCTGTTTGTAGTTACACTAACTCTCCTCTCTGTTTGTAGTTACACTAACTCTCCTTCTCTGTATGTAGTTACACTAACTCTCCTATCTCTGTTTGTAGTTACACTAACTCTCCTCCTCTGTCTGTTTGTAGTTACACTAACTCTCCCCTCTGTCTGTTTGTAGTTACACTAACTCCTCCTCTGTCTGTTTGTAGTTACACTAACTCTCCTCTGTCTGTTTGTAGTTACACTAACTCTCCTCTGTCTGTTTGTAGTTACACTAACTCTCCTCTGTCTGTTTGTAGTTACACTAACTCTCCTCTGTCTGTTTGTAGTTACACTAACTCTCCTCTCTGTTTGTAGTTACACTAACTCTCCTCTCTGTTTGTAGTTACACTAACTCCTCCTCTGTCTGTTTGTAGTTACACTAACTCTCCTCTCTCTGTTTGTAGTTACACTAACTCTCCTCTCTGTTTGTAGTTACACTAACTCTCCTCTCTCTGTTTGTAGTTACACTAACTCTCCTCTCTGTCTGTTTGTAGTTACACTAACTCTCCTCTCTGTTTGTAGTTACACTAACTCTCCTCTCTCTGTATGTAGTTACACTAACTCTCCTCTGTCTGTTTGTAGTTACACTAACTCTCCTCTGTCTGTTTGTAGTTACACTAACTCTCCTCCTCTGTCTGTTTGTAGTTACACTAACTCTCCTCTCTGTTTGTAGTTACACTAACTCTCCTCTCTCTGTTTGTAGTTACACTAACTCTCCTCGTCTGTTTGTAGTTACACTAACTCTCCTCGTCTGTTTGTAGTTACACTAACTCTCCTCTCTGTTTGTAGTTACACTAACTCTCCTCTCTGTATGTAGTTACACTAACTCTCCTCCTCTGTCTGTTTGTAGTTACACTAACTCTCCTCTCTGTCTGTATGTAGTTACACTAACTCTCCTCTGTCTGTTTGTAGTTACACTAACTCTCCTCTGTCTGTTTGTAGTTACACTAACTCTCCTCTCTGTTTGTAGTTACACTAACTCTCCTCTCTGTTTGTAGTTACACTAACTCTCCTCTCTCTGTATGTAGTTACACTAACTCTCCTATCTCTGTATGTAGTTACACTAACTCTCCTCTCTGTTTGTAGTTACACTAACTCTCCTCTCTGTATGTAGTTACACTAACTCTCCTATCTCTGTTTGTAGTTACACTAACTCTCCTCTTTCTCTCTGTTTGTAGTTACACTAACTCTCCTCTCTGTTTGTAGTTACACTAACTCTCCTCTCTCTGTCTGTTTGTAGTTACACTAACTCTCCTCTCTCTGTCTGTTTGTAGTTACACTAACTCTCCTCTCTGTTTGTAGTTACACTAACTCTCCTATCTCTGTATGTAGTTACACTAACTCTCCTCTCTCTGTCTGTTTGTAGTTACACTAACTCTCCTCTCTGTTTGTAGTTACACTAACTCTCCTCTCTGTTTGTAGTTACACTAACTCTCCTCCCTCTGTCTGTTTGTAGTTACACTAACTCTCCTCTCTGTTTGTAGTTACACTAACTCTCCTCTGTCTGTTTGTAGTTACACTAACTCTCCTCTGTCTGTTTGTAGTTACACTAACTCTCCTCTGTCTGTTTGTAGTTACACTAACTCTCCTCTCTGTTTGTAGTTACACTAACTCTCCTCTCTCTGTATGTAGTTACACTAACTCTCCTCTCTGTTTGTAGTTACACTAACTCTCCTCTCTCTGTCTGTTTGTAGTTACACTAACTCTCCTCTGTCTGTTTGTAGTTACACTAACTCTCCTCTCTGTTTGTAGTTACACTAACTCTCCTATCTCTGTATGTAGTTACACTAACTCTCCTATCTCTGTATGTAGTTACACTAACTCTCCTCTCTGTCTGTTTGTAGTTACACTAACTCTCCTCTCTGTTTGTAGTTACACTAACTCTCCTATCTCTGTATGTAGTTACACTAACTCTCCTCCCTCTGTCTGTTTGTAGTTACACTAACTCTCCTCTGTCTGTTTGTAGTTACACTAACTCTCCTCTGTCTGTTTGTAGTTACACTAACTCTCCTCTGTCTGTTTGTAGTTACACTAACTCTCCTCTCTGTTTGTAGTTACACTAACTCTCCTCTGTCTGTTTGTAGTTACACTAACTCTCCTCTCTGTTTGTAGTTACACTAACTCTCCTATCTCTGTATGTAGTTACACTAACTCTCCTCTCTCTGTCTGTTTGTAGTTACACTAACTCTCCTCTCTGTTTGTAGTTACACTAACTCTCCTCTCTGTATGTAGTTACACTAACTCTCCTATCTCTGTATGTAGTTACACTAACTCTCCTCCCTCTGTCTGTTTGTAGTTACACTAACTCTCCCTCTGTCTGTTTGTAGTTACACTAACTCTCCTCCCTCTGTCTGTTTGTAGTTACACTAACTCTCCTCTGTCTGTTTGTAGTTACACTAACTCTCCTCTGTCTGTTTGTAGTTACACTAACTCTCCTCTGTCTGTTTGTAGTTACACTAACTCTCCTCTGTCTGTTTGTAGTTACACTAACTCTCCTCTCTGTTTGTAGTTACACTAACTCTCCTCTCTGTTTGTAGTTACACTAACTCTCCTCTCTGTTTGTAGTTACACTAACTCTCCTCTCTGTTTGTAGTTACACTAACTCTCCTCTGTCTGTTTGTAGTTACACTAACTCTCCTCTGTCTGTTTGTAGTTACACTAACTCTCCTCTGTCTGTTTGTAGTTACACTAACTCTCCTCTCTGTTTGTAGTTACACTAACTCTCCTCTCTGTATGTAGTTACACTAACTCTCCTCTCTCTGTTTGTAGTTACACTAACTCTCCTCTCTGTTTGTAGTTACACTAACTCTCCTCTCGTCTGTTTGTAGTTACACTAACTCTCCTCTGTCTGTTTGTAGTTACACTAACTCTCCTCTGTCTGTTTGTAGTTACACTAACTCTCCTCTGTCTGTTTGTAGTTACACTAACTCTCCTCTGTCTGTTTGTAGTTACACTAACTCTCCTCTCTCTGTCTGTTTGTAGTTACACTAACTCTCCTCTCTGTTTGTAGTTACACTAACTCTCCTCTCTGTATGTAGTTACACTAACTCTCCTATCTCTGTATGTAGTTACACTAACTCTCCTCTGTCTGTTTGTAGTTACACTAACTCTCCTCTGTCTGTTTGTAGTTACACTAACTCTCCTCTGTCTGTTTGTAGTTACACTAACTCTCCTCTGTCTGTTTGTAGTTACACTAACTCTCCTCTGTCTGTTTGTAGTTACACTAACTCTCCTCTGTCTGTTTGTAGTTACACTAACTCTCCCTCTGTCTGTTTGTAGTTACACTAACTCTCCTCTCTGTTTGTAGTTACACTAACTCTCCTCTCTGTTTGTAGTTACACTAACTCTCCTCTCTCTGTTTGTAGTTACACTAACTCTCCTCTGTCTGTTTGTAGTTACACTAACTCTCCTCTGTCTGTTTGTAGTTACACTAACTCTCCTCTCGTCTGTTTGTAGTTACACTAACTCTCCTCTCTCTGTCTGTTTGTAGTTACACTAACTCTCCTCTCTCTGTTTGTAGTTACACTAACTCTCCTCTCTGTTTGTAGTTACACTAACTCTCCTCTCTCTGTTTGTAGTTACACTAACTCTCCTCTCTGTTTGTAGTTACACTAACTCTCCTCTCTGTTTGTAGTTACACTAACTCTCCTCTGTCTGTTTGTAGTTACACTAACTCTCCTCTGTCTGTTTGTAGTTACACTAACTCTCCTCTGTCTGTTTGTAGTTACACTAACTCCTCCTCTGTCTGTTTGTAGTTACACTAACTCTCCCTCTGTCTGTTTGTAGTTACACTAACTCTCCTCTCTGTTTGTAGTTACACTAACTCTCCTCTCTCTGTATGTAGTTACACTAACTCTCCTCTCTCTGTTTGTAGTTACACTAACTCTCCTCTCTGTTTGTAGTTACACTAACTCTCCTCTCTCTCTCTGTTTGTAGTTACACTAACTCTCCTCTTTCTGTTTGTAGTTACACTAACTCTCCTCTCTCTCTCTGTATGTAGTTACACTAACTCTCCTATCTCTGTATGTAGTTACACTAACTCTCCTCCCTCTGTCTGTTTGTAGTTACACTAACTCTCCTCTGTCTGTTTGTAGTTACACTAACTCTCCTCTGTCTGTTTGTAGTTACACTAACTCTCCTCTGTCTGTTTGTAGTTACACTAACTCTCCTCTTCTGTTTGTAGTTACACTAACTCTCCTCTCTGTTTGTAGTTACACTAACTCTCCTCTCTGTTTGTAGTTACACTAACTCTCCTCTCTGTTTGTAGTTACACTAACTCTCCTCTCTGTTTGTAGTTACACTAACTCTCCTCCTCTCTGTTTGTAGTTACACTAACTCCTCCTCTGTCTGTTTGTAGTTACACTAACTCTCCTCTGTCTGTTTGTAGTTACACTAACTCTCCTCTGTCTGTTTGTAGTTACACTAACTCTCCTCTGTCTGTTTGTAGTTACACTAACTCTCCTCTCTGTTTGTAGTTACACTAACTCTCCTATCTCTGTATGTAGTTACACTAACTCTCCTCTCTCTGTCTGTTTGTAGTTACACTAACTCTCCTCTCTGTTTGTAGTTACACTAACTCTCCTTCTCTGTATGTAGTTACACTAACTCTCCTATCTCTGTATGTAGTTACACTAACTCTCCTCCTCTGTCTGTTTGTAGTTACACTAACTCTCCTCTGTATGTTTGTAGTTACACTAACTCTCCTCTGTCTGTTTGTAGTTACACTAACTCTCCTCTGTCTGTTTGTAGTTACACTAACTCTCCTCTCTGTTTGTAGTTACACTAACTCTCCTCTGTCTGTTTGTAGTTACACTAACTCTCCTCTGTCTGTTTGTAGTTACACTAACTCTCCTCTCTCTGTTTGTAGTTACACTAACTCTCCTCTGTCTGTTTGTAGTTACACTAACTCTCTCTCTGTCTGTTTGTAGTTACACTAACTCTCCTCTCTGTTTGTAGTTACACTAACTCCTCCTCTCTGTTTGTAGTTACACTAACTCTCCTATCTCTGTATGTAGTTACACTAACTCTCCTCTCTCTGTCTGTTTGTAGTTACACTAACTCTCCTCTCTCTGTTTGTAGTTACACTAACTCTCCTCTCTGTTTGTAGCTACACTAACTCTCCTCTCTGTTTGTAGTTACACTAACTCTCCTCCTCTGTCTGTTTGTAGTTACACTAACTCTCCTCTCTCTGTTTGTAGTTACACTAACTCTCCTCTGTCTGTTTGTAGTTACACTAACTCTCCTCCTGTCTGTTTGTAGTTACACTAACTCTCCTCTCTCTGTTTGTAGTTACACTAACTCTCCTCTGTCTGTTTGTAGTTACACTAACTCTCCTCTCTGTTTGTAGTTACACTAACTCTCCTCTCTGTTTGTAGTTACACTAACTCTCCTTCTCTGTTTGTAGTTACACTAACTCTCCTCCTCTGTCTGTTTGTAGTTACACTAACTCCCTCTCTCTGTTTGTAGTTACACTAACTCTCCCTCTCTGTTTGTAGTTACACTAACTCTCCTATCTCTGTATGTAGTTACACTAACTCTCCTCTCTGTTTGTAGTTACACTAACTCTCCTCTCTCTGTTTGTAGTTACACTAACTCTCCTCTCTGTTTGTAGTTACACTAACTCTCCTACTCTCTGTTTGTAGTTACACTAACTCTCCTCTCTGTTTGTAGTTACACTAACTCTCCTCTCTTGTCTGTTTGTAGTTACACTAACTCTCCTCTGTCTGTTTGTAGTTACACTAACTCTCCTTCTCTGTTTGTAGTTACACTAACTCTCCTCTCTGTATGTGTTACACTAACTCTCCTCTCTGTTTGTAGTTACACTAATCTCTCTGTCTGGTTACTAACTCCCTCTCTGTCTGTTTGTAGTTACACTAACTCTCCTCTGTCTGTTTGTAGTTACACTAACTCTCCTCTCTCGTTTGTAGTTACACTAACTCTCCTATCTCTGTATGTAGTTACACTAACTCTCCTCTGTCTGTTTGTAGTTACACTAACTCTCCTCTCTGTTTGTAGTTACACTAACTCTCCTCTCTGTATGTAGTTACACTAACTCTCCTATCTCTGTATGTAGTTACACTAACTCTCCTCCCTCTGTCTGTTTGTAGTTACACTAACTCTCCTCTGTCTGTTTGTAGTTACACTAACTCTCCTCTGTATGTTTGTAGTTACACTAACTCTCCTCTGTCTGTTTGTAGTTACACTAACTCTCCTCTGTCTGTTTGTAGTTACACTAACTCTCCTCTCTGTTTGTAGTTACACTAACTCTCCTCTGTCTGTTTGTAGTTACACTAACTCTCCTCTCTGTTTGTAGTTACACTAACTCTCCTATCTCTGTATGTAGTTACACTAACTCTCCTCTCTCTGTCTGTTTGTAGTTAAACTAACTCTCCTCTCTGTTTGTAGTTACACTAACTCTCCTCTCTGTATGTAGTTACACTAACTCTCCTATCTCTGTATGTAGTTACACTAACTCTCCTCCCTCTGTCTGTTTGTAGTTACACTAACTCTCCTCCCTCTGTCTGTTTGTAGTTACACTAACTCTCCTCCCTCTGTCTGTTTGTAGTTACACTAACTCTCCTCTGTCTGTTTGTAGTTACACTAACTCTCCTCTGTCTGTTTGTAGTTACACTAACTCTCCTCTGTCTGTTTGTAGTTACACTAACTCTCCTCTGTCTGTTTGTAGTTACACTAACTCTCCTCTCTGTTTGTAGCTACACTAACTCTCCTCTCTGTTTGTAGTTACACTAACTCTCCTCTCTGTTTGTAGTTACACTAACTCTCCTCCCTCTGTCTGTTTGTAGTTACACTAACTCTCCTCTGTCTGTTTGTAGTTACACTAACTCTCCTCCTCTGTCTGTTTGTAGTTACACTAACTCTCCTCTGTCTGTTTGTAGTTACACTAACTCTCCTCTCTGTTTGTAGTTACACTAACTCTCCTCTCTGTATGTAGTTACACTAACTCTCCTATCTCTGTATGTAGTTACACTAACTCTCCTCTCTGTATGTAGTTACACTAACTCTCCTATCTCTGTTTGTAGTTACACTAACTCTCCTCTCTGTATGTAGTTACACTAACTCTCCTATCTCTGTTTGTAGTTACACTAACTCTCCTCTCTGTATGTAGTTACACTAACTCTCCTATCTCTGTTTGTAGTTACACTAACTCTCCTCTCTGTTTGTAGTTACACTAACTCTCCTCTCTGTATGTAGTTACACTAACTCTCCTATCTCTGTATGTAGTTACACTAACTCTCCTCTCTGTATGTAGTTACACTAACTCTCCTATCTCTGTATGTAGTTACACTAACTCTCCTCTCTGTATGTAGTTACACTAACTCTCCTATCTCTGTTTGTAGTTACACTAACTCTCCTCCCTCTGTCTGTTTGTAGTTACACTAACTCTCCTCTGTCTGTTTGTAGTTACACTAACTTCCTCTGTCTGTTTGTAGTTACACTAACTCTCCTCTGTCTGTTTGTAGTTACACTAACTCTCTCTCTGTTTGTAGTTACACTAACTCTCCTCTGTCTGTTTGTAGTTACACTAACTCTCCTCTCTGCTTGTAGTTACACTAACTCTCCTCTCTGTATGTAGTTACACTAACTCTCCTTCTGTCGTTGTAGTTACACTAACTCTCCTCTCTGTTTGTAGTTACACTAACTCTCCTCCTCTGTCTGTTTGTAGTTACACTAACTCTCCTCCGTCTGTTTGTAGTTACACTAACTTCCTCCTCTCTGTTTGTAGTTACACTAACTCTCCTCTGTCTGTTTGTAGTTACACTAACTCTCCTCTGTCTGTTTGTAGTTACACTAACTCTCCTCTGTCTGTTTGTAGTTACACTAACTCTCCTCTGTCTGTTTGTAGTTACACTAACTCTCCTCTCTGTTTGTAGTTACACTAACTCTCCTCTCTGTTTGTAGTTACACTAACTCTCCTATCTCTGTATGTAGTTACACTAACTCTCCTCTGTCTGTTTGTAGTTACACTAACTCTCCTCTGTCTGTTTGTAGTTACACTAACTCTCCTCTCTCTGTCTGTTTGTAGTTACACTAACTCTCCTCTCTGTTTGTAGTTACACTAACTCTCCTATCTCTGTATGTAGTTACACTAACTCTCCTCTCTGTCTGTTTGTAGTTACACTAACTCTCCCTCTCTGTTTGTAGTTACACTAACTCTCCTCTCTGTTATGTAGTTACACTAACTCTCCTCTCTCTGTTTGTAGTTACACTAACTCTCCTCTCTGTCTGTTTGTAGTTACACTAACTCTCCTCTCTCTGTTTGTAGTTACACTAACTCTCCTCTGTTTGTAGTTACACTAACTCTCCTCTCTGTTTGTAGTTACACTAACTCTCCTCTGTCTGTTTGTAGTTACACTAACTCTCCTCTCTGTTTGTAGTTACACTAACTCTCCTCTGTCTGTTTGTAGTTACACTAACTCTCTCTCTGTTTGTAGTTACACTAACTCTCCTCTCTGTTGTAGTTACACTAACCTCCTCCTCTGTCTGTTTGTAGTTACACTAACTCTCCTCTCTGTTTGTAGTTACACTAACTCTCCTCTCTGTTTGTAGTTACACCAACTCTCCTCTCTCTGTTTGTAGTTACACTAACTCTCCTCTCTGTTTGTAGTTACACTAACTCTCCTCCTCTGTCTGTTTGTAGTTACACTAACTCCTCCCTCTGTCTGTTTGTAGTTACACTAACTCTCCTCTGTCTGTTTGTAGTTACACTAACTCTCCTCTCTGTTTGTAGTTACACCAACTCTCCTCTCTGTATGTAGTTACACTAACTCTCCTCCTGTCTGTTTGTAGTTACACTAACTCTCCTCTGTCTGTTTGTAGTTACACTAACTCTCCTCTCGTCTGTTTGTAGTTACACTAACTCTCCTCTTCTGTTTGTAGTTACACTAACTCTCCTCTGTCTGTTTGTAGTTACACTAACTCTCCTTCTCTCTGTTTGTAGTTACACTAACTCTCTCCTCTGTCTGTTTGTAGTTACACTAACTCTCCTCTCTGTTTGTAGTTACACTAACTCTCCTATCTCTGTTTGTAGTTACACTAACTCTCCTCTCTTCTGTGCTACTGAATCTCTCTTCTGTAGTTACACTAACTCTCCTCTCTGTTTGTAGTTACACTAACTCTCCTCTCTGTATGTAGTTACACTAACTCTCCTATCTGCTTGCACAACTCTCTTTCTGTTTGTAGTTACACTAACTCTCCTGTCTGTTTGTAGTTACACTAACTCTCCTCTCGTCTGTTTGTAGTTACACTAACTCTCCTCTGTCTGCTTGTAGTTACACTAACTCTCCTCTGTTTGTAGTTACACTAACTCTCCTCTTCTGTTTGTAGTTACACTAATCTCTCCCTGTCTGTTTGTAGTTACACTAACTCTCCTCTGTCTGTTTGTAGTTACACTAACTCTCTCTCTCTGTTTGTAGTTACACTAACTCTCCTCTTCTCTGTTTGTAGTTACACTAACTCTCCTCTCTGTTTGTAGTTACACTAACTCCTCCTCTGTCTGTTTGTAGTTACACTAACTCTCCTCTCTGTTTGTAGTTACACTAACTCTCCTCTGTCTGTTTGTAGTTACACTAACTCTCCTCTCTGTTTGTAGTTACACTAACTCTCCTATCTCTGTTTGTAGTTACACTAACTCTCTCCTCTGTCTGTTTGCAGCTAACCTCTCTGTCTGTTTGTAGTTACACTAACTCTCCTCTCTCTGTTTGTAGTTACACTAACTCTCCTCTCTGTTTGTAGTTACACTAACTCTCCTCTGTCTGTTTGTAGTTACACTAACTCTCCTCTGTCTGTTTGTAGTTACACTAACTCTCCTCTGTCTGTTTGTAGTTACACTAACTCTCCTCTGTCTGTTTGTAGTTACACTAACTCTCCTCTCTGTTTGTAGTTACACTAACTCTCCTATCTCTGTATGTAGTTACACTAACTCTCCTCTCTCTGTCTGTTTGTAGTTACACTAACTCTCCTCTCTGTTTGTAGTTACACTAACTCTCCTCTCTGTATGTAGTTACACTAACTCTCCTATCTCTGTATGTAGTTACACTAACTCTCCTCCTCTGCTAGTTACACTAACTCTCTCTGTCTGTTTGTAGTTACACTAACTCTCCTCTGTCTGTTTGTAGTTACACTAACTCCTCCTCTGTCTGTTTGTAGTTACACTAACTCTCCTCTGTCTGTTTGTAGTTACACTAACTCTCCTCTGTCTGTTTGTAGTTACACTAACTCTCCTCTCTGTTTGTAGTTACACTAACTCTCCTCTGTCTGTTTGTAGTTACACTAACTCTCCTCCTCTGTATGTAGTTACACTAACT